>NC_135311.1:0-137500 GCF_048772815.1 Callospermophilus lateralis
CGGGTGGGGCGGGCGCTGGCGGGTGACGCAGAGTTGCGTTTCTGACCCGGGAGAGTTCCGTGTGGGGCGGACCGTTCTGCAGCGCGCCGGGGGCGGTCAGGAACCACGCGAGGGGCCGCAGGGAGGTTGAGCGGAGAGCCGGGCCGGCTCCGGGCCTGCAGACCAGCCACTGGGAAGGCTGAGGCAGGAGAGCCCAAGTTTGAGGCCAGCCTGGGCAATTTATCAACACCTGTCTCAAAGCAGAAAGGGCTGGGGATGTGGCTCCGGAGAAGAGCGCTTACCTAGCGCTTGAGGAGCCCTGGAGTCAGTCTCGAGTGTCCTACCTACATAACAAAGCGGATGCCAAGTGGCCAAACTCGGGAGGGCGACAGCCTGAGTTTTGAGTGACAGCCCGAAGGGGTAGGCTGTGTGGACCGTACAGCAGGAACGGAGAAGGTCTTGAAGTGGGAACCCATGAGGAAGGGGTGGCTGGTAGGAGAAGTGGGAAAGTAGTTGAAGATGCACCCAGAGGGTGGGTGATGAGGAATCAGGTTAGATCACCCAGTAAAATGGGAAGTTTCCTCAGAGCGAGAGCTGTGGTGGTTTGCAAGGAGACTTTGGTGGTTTTGAAGATGTTGTTGATGAGTTCTAGGGACAGGTCTTTTGTGGGGACTGCAGTAGAGCATGGTGCCAGCACAGCAAGTCTGGGGAGAGCCCAGGTTGAGTGTCTGTGTGCTAGAGGTTAAAGCAACGGGGAGAGGCTTCTGGGTACAGGAGTCCAGAAGCGAGTTATGTTTTCTGAAAACTTAACATTGTGGGAAACCTCCTGCTTGTTGTTGATGGCTGCTGTGCAGGGAGCAGAATAACCCTGTGGCCTCTCTGAGGAGGCCCACAAGTGGCTATGTGGACAAGAAGCCAACCCCCTGCTGGTTTTCCACTGGCTTACTGACTCCTGCCTTCTCAGTAGGCATAAAGGCAGTGCCTCTGAGCACAAGGACCAGCTCTCTCGGCTGAAGGAAAAAGATCCAGAATTCTACAAGTTCCTGCAAGACAATGACCAGAGCCTGCTAAACTTTAGTGACTCAGACAGCTCTGAGGAGGAAGAGGAGCAGTTTCACTCCTTGCCAGGTGCACTGGAGGTGAGGACAGCACAGACCTGTCCAGCAGGGCACCTGTGGCTTCTACACCCTCCCCCAGCATGACTCTTCTGTATCTGGTGTAGGAAGCAAGCGAAGAAGACGACGGAGGAGAGGATGGGGACAAAGTCCCTGGAGGACCTCAGCGGAAAAAAAATGAGTCTGTTCCTGTGACCCTGGCCATGGTGGAGAAATGGAAGCAGTCTGCAAAGGTGAGAAGAAGGAGTGTGGTCTGTGCAGCTGGACCCCACCACAGGCCAGAGTCTCTCCCTTGTCTCATTGAGGTGCTCATGGCTGTACAGGTGGGAAGAGCCCTTCTCTGAACAGCACACAATGTCCACATGTGTAGAGTGCTAGGAAGCCCTGGTTGGGATTCTTCAGTCATAGTTCAGCTTTTCTCTCAGGGGCTCTGCTCCCTGAAGTAAAGCCATTGTGGGTGTATCTGTTAGGTGTGTCTTGGTGTAGTTTCTTTTGCTTTATAGTGGAATGCCAACAGATAGTTCGTAAAGAAAAGATACTTAGTCCTAGGAATGTAGCTCAGTAATAGAGTGCCTGCCTAGCATGTATGGACTCTGGGCTCAATCCCCCAGCACTAGGAAAAAAGAAAGAGCAAGGGGAGGGAAGGGAAGGAGGGAGGGAGAGAGGAAGAAAGGAAGGAAAAGAAAGAAAAGGTGTTCACTTGGCTCACAGTTCTGGAGGTGGGAAGTACAACAGCATGGTGCAGCATCATCACATGGCTGGTGAGACAGCAAGCTTGCTCCTCCAACTCAGGACTCTCAGCCTTTTCCCCTGGGGCTCCTGAGCTGGGCTTATTCCCTTTCCAGGAGGATTATAGACTTGTCTCCATTTTAGTTGCCAGAACACAGCTTAGTGGCCCCGCCCCTACCTCTGCCCTATTTCTGAGGTTGTGGGGAAGGGTCTCTTTTCTCTCAGGAGCAGGTTCTTGGGGTCAGTTATCTCTTGCTCTGTCTTGTGCAACCTCCTGCTCCCCCAGGGTTATTGGTCTCTTGCTTCTTCAGCACCTCACTCCCAAGCTGTTCCATGAAGTGGTGCAGGCATTCAGAGCAGCTGTTGCTACCACCCAAGGAGACCAGGAAGGTGTTGAGGCCTGCAGGTTTCAGGTTACAGACAGCACTGGTGAGCAGGGTCTACAGGGTGGGTCAGGCTGGCTTACGTGCTCTCCTGTGAGTGACATCTGTGTCCCTTCTTCACAGTGTTCAACGCTCTGGTCACCTTCTGCATCAGAGATCTCTTTGGATACCTACATAAGCTGCTGTTTGGAAAGGCCCCAAAGGATTCCAGCAGGTGAGAGAAATAGGGTGATCAGAGCTCTGCTCTGCAAGAGAGGACACTGTCCCCAGGGCCTTGGCCCACCTAGGACAGAGGCATGGCAGACTTTGGGGGCTCCTGAGAAAGAAGAGCAAAAGAGGCCTTTGGGGGGATGTATTCTTGCCAGTGGGGGTGGCCCTGCTCCTTGCCTTTTTCTTCCAGAAAAGAAATTCTATGCTGAGGATTTCTTGAGGGCATGGTGTGTGTGTGTGCTTGGTTTTTTCTTTTTTTTTTTTTTTTTTTTTTTGGTATTGGGTGTTGAACTCGGGTGCTTAACCACTGAGCCACATCCCCAGCCTTATTTTTATATTTAGAGACAGGGTCTCACTGAGTTGCCTAACGCCTTACTATTGCTCAGGCTGGCTTTGAACTTATGATCCTCCTGCCTTCACCTACTGAGACGCTGGGATTACAGGCGTGTACCACTGTGCCCAGCGTGTGCTTGGTTTTAATCTTAGATTTTCCCAGGGCTTGGAAATCCAACTTCTGTCAGGACACCTTTGAAAGAAAGCAGAAAGGCTCCACTGGGCTGTCAGCATCATGAGGGGTTGTAGGAATACCTTCACTAGTGCATGAGAGTGTTCATGTGTGTGTAGGCAGTGTAGACCGAAGGGGTCAGGCGAGGAGGGTGGAGGACAAAGCAGTGAGATGAGCAGGCAACAAGACAAGTGGTCCATGCAACTGGACCTTGGGGAGCAGCAATAGGGGATCCACAGCTGATGCTGACTGAGATGCCAAAAGGGAGCTGAATGGAAAAACTCTCAGGGCCCTGCCCTTGGTCCATGGTGTGTTTAGCCGATTTCTGTGAACATCAAGAAACTTACAGGAACCCGGCTTTTGTTGTCAGATGTTCAGTCCAGAAGATTTTAGGGTCCAGAGTTTTAGGGAAAAATGTTCGTGAATGTGCATGGTTGGGTCTTCTTCCCAGTGCGTAGGGGCCAAAGCCACCAGTCTGCACCAGTGAGTGGTGCCTGGTTAGGCCCAAAGGTCCTGAGTGCTGCTGCGGGTTGTGGTGTGACAGGGCCAAGGGAACCCAGAGGAGGCTGGTGTATGAGGGATGCAACTGTGGCTGGGCCCTTCTGGGAAGAATAGGACTCAGTATTTCAGAGGGCAGTTGCTCTGCTTTGGCTGGGTGGGTGGTCTGAGGGAAGGGCTGGTGCTGCTTTACTGGGGGGTGGGCAACTGTGTCTGTCAGCTGCACAAAGCCCCTCAGCTTTTTGTGGAGAGAGGTGGGAAGTCTGCTCAGGGCAAGGTATGGTCTGAGACTCACTGAGGCAGCCTTGAGTCTAAGCTGCAGGAATGGGGATGTGTTTGGTTTCTGCAGGATGCTGCAGCCGTCCAGCAGTGCGCTCTGGGGGAGACTCCGCGTGGACATCAAGGCATACCTAAGTGCAGTCATGCAGGTGCTGTTCCTGTGGGGAAGGAGCATGGAAGCCCAGATCACAGTCAGGGCCCTTGCCATATTGGGTGGTCCAGTGTTTTTTGTGCCTCAGACTCAGTAAGATAGTGCCTCACAGCCCCCTTCTGCTTCCCTAGCTGGTGACCTCTCTGGCAGAAGCTACCGTGTCAGCGGCTGTCCTGCAGCACATCAGCAGCCTTGTGCCTTACTACCTAACCTTCCCCAAGCAGTGTCGCATGTTGCTCAAGGTGAGCAGGCCCATCACGCTCTGTTGGTGTGGCTAGTGGTGCACACAGCCACCCCACAAATACATCCCATTCCTGTTCAGGGCAGAAGTGTCACCTGCACCTACACTGGCTTCTGGCCAGCTCCTTTCCAACCCTCCTCCACCTGGGTACCTCATCTAGGGCATCCCCTGACCCAGGCAGGCCAGCATAACTCAGTGATGTGAGAAAAGGTTGCACTCAGGCATCTGTGTCCTAACAAGCTTTGAGAGCTGGAGTCATTATTCTCATGCACACGTAATGGTAAAGGCAAGTTGTCACGGTCTTGCCTCTACAGGGCATGACATACTGTGTTCTGTGTTTTGGTGCCTCTTACTATTTTGCTACCAGCTTCTCCTGATGTGTTTTGGGAAGGGCTGTCTCCCAGCAGTAACACAGGAGCCTCTGGCTTGGCTTAGGGAGGGGAGGCATGTGCTGGCTCTAAGGGTTCCTGGGTGAGAAGGAAGGGACAGACAGTGACATCTTCCCTTTTCAGAGAATGGTGGTTCTATGGAGCACGGGTGAGGAGTCTTTGCGGGTGCTGGCTTTCCTGGTCCTCATTAGAGTCTGCCGGCACAAGAAGGACATCTTCCTGAGCCCTGTCCTGAAGGTAGTGTGGGCCCTGAATCTGTCCATTAGGTTCTGTCTTGGGAATCAGCCTGAGGGTCTAACAGGCTGCCTTTGTGGTCAGTGCCCTTAGCTGGGCCCTGGCATCATGGCTCAGGGCAGACTAAGGTCCTTAGATCCCATTCCTCACCAAGAATGTAGGAGTGCCGACAGACACAGGAACCCTCAGCCTTCTGGGCTCTACCTCGACTCTGCTTCAGATAACCGTCCCCAAGGGGGAACATCTTGTTAGTGGTTGAGAACTTCCTACAGGAAGAATAGAATAGGTCTGAGGTCACAGCCAGCATTCAAACCCTGCTGTCCAACTCCAGACCTAGGGGGGCCCATCTGTGTGCAGGGACCCTCTGAAACCCTCATACTGGCCCAGCATGCAGCAGGACTTAACTCACTCCCCACCCCTCACCACATACCTTCCCTGCAGGGTCTCTCTGCATACCTTAGACTGTGTAAGTCTGGCAAGCATACGCTTGGGCATATGCATGGGGCTGAGTAGCATCAGAATCCTGAGGAGCTGGGGGTCTGTGCAAGGAGGTCTGCAGCCATTGGCTTGGCTGTAGTTCCTGCTTGAGGCAGCAGCTCCAAGAGAAATGTCTAGGTGTTGGCAGATGGCTTGGAGCCAGGTAGTGGGTTTTCGGGTGCCTCTGACTGGAGTCTCTCTGGCAGCAAATGTATATCACATATGTGAGGAACTGCAAGTTCACCTCTCCAGGCACTCTGCCCCTCATCAGCTTCATGCAACGGACATTGACTGAGCTGCTTGCCCTGGATCCCAGCATCTCCTACCAGCATGCCTTCCTCTATATCCGCCAGCTCGCCATCCACCTGCGCAGCGCCATGACTATGGGCAAAAAGGTGCACACAGCCATCCGTCCAGACTTGGGAGCCTGATCAGCAGAGGGCCTGGGGGCCTCCTTGAATCCAGGCCTAGCACCTTGGTGGATGTGATGGGTGGGCACACAGGGGAAGGGGCACACTTTGCTACTGTCCTGGGTGCTGACACTCAGGCAAACTCTGCTCTGACCAGGACACGTACCAGTCAGTGTACAACTGGCAGTATGTCCACTGCCTCTACTTGTGGTGCCGCGTCTTGAGTGCCCTTGGCTCCAGCGAAGCCCTCCAGCCTCTGCTCTATCCCCTCTCGCAGGTGGTCATTGGCTGCATCAAGTGAGTTCATCGGGCAAGTTTTTGGCCAGTAATCTTGTGTCCAGGGTCTTTGGGTCTTGGCAATCCCTATTGGGCAGGGCTGCTTGCAGTCAAGTTTGCTGCAGAGTGCTTTGTGCTCTGAGGGCTGAATAGGCCCAGCAACAGTGTGAAGGCCTTTTTGGTTTCTTGTGAGGTGCTTTGTGCCAGTCTGACCAGGAGGGGGCATCTTTGTCCTGAAAAGCATCCTCCTGAGCTTTGGCGATTAGACTAGGAGGGAAAGTGGAGGTCCAGGGGAGGGAGCCCTGAAAGCAGGGAATGGGGAAGAAAGGGAGCCAGGAATGAACAGCCCCCTCCCGTGTTAAAGTGTAGTGAATATGAAAGCTGCATGGGTGTTCCTCTGATCCCATCGCTGAGCAAGGAAGCAGATGCTTAGACCAGTACAAGTTCAAAGTGTTTTGTGGTAGGTACCCTGTTCTGTTTGGGGGAATGTGATGCTACTTCCTGTAGGCATTGTGACTCCTCACCTGGCTGAAGTGACAGGAAGGCCCTCCTGGGGGTTCAGAGGCAGTGGGTAGCCAAAACTGGTGTTGAGTGATGACTTAACCAGCCTCTGTCCCTTCCTGCCTTGTCCCTCCCAGGCTGGTCCCTACTGCCCGCTTCTACCCCCTGCGCATGCACTGTGTGCGTGCCTTAACACTGCTGTCAGAGAGCACCGGCACCTTCATCCCAGTGCTGCCTTTTATCCTTGAGGTGAGTGGGTTCTGCAGTCTTGGGTCAGGGTACTTCAGTGCTCCTGCCTGCCCCTGAGTCTGCTGTGAGGTCCACATCACTTCCCTGAGCTTTGCATGGGTTCAAGGAGCACATTACTCTGCTCAGCACTTTACCTCCTAAGCTGGTTGTGTCAGTCAGTCACTTAAGGCTCTGAGGGTTGAGCCTGAGGACACTGGGTTTGTAGTCAGGGAACAGACTCTGGCCACAGAGATATTTGCTCAGGACTGCAGCGGGCAGGAGAGCTGGACTTCAAACCCAGGTTTGTGGTTTCAGAGCTTCCAAGGCCCTGCCTAGACCACTATGTGCACTTGAGCACCAGTGCTGCTCTAAGGGAGGCAGGTTAGTGTCAGATTAGGCCTTAGCCCACAGGATGTTCAAAGACTTGCTGTCTCCAGGTCACAAGGAAAGGGAACCCATGCCTGTTCCCATTCCCTTCCACTGAGGCAGGTTGCTGTTTGTGCTTTGTGAAGCTGTTGTGGAAGCCACATCTGTTTCCCTGTGACAGCCAGGTGTGATTCCTAACTGCCCCTGCTGTGGCCTCTCTACCTTGGCACCCCACTGAGGGCCTCCTACCCTGCCAACTGGCTCTAGGTGTCTCCCTAGTCTCTTCCACTGCTGTGGCATGGTTTCTTTTTCTCCTTCATCCTGGACAGTGCTCGCACACTGACCCCCCTGCCTTGGTTTATTGTAGCTGCACCTTGTGGGGCCTCCCATGCCCAGCTGTAGGTTGAGAAGGCAGATCACAGAGGCTGAAGTGAGCAGGGCATCTGGGCCTACTATCCCCTGATGTGAGGGCAGGAAGGGATGTTGAGAGCAGTTCCGTTTGGGAGTCAGGCCTCCCCCCAGAAGGAACTACTTTATTGTTTATTGCTGGGATCAGTCTTTATCTGGAGCCCAGCTCAGCTGCACAGCATCCTGGCCTAGTGCATGAGGTCTCTCTCCATGGCTTCCATTCTGTGCCCCTTTCCCCCTCCAGGCTCCTGCATGTACCCTGGGCTCCCCTGGCTTGGGTGTGAGTCTTTTAGGAATTGAGGAGGAATATCAAGGCCAAGAGGCCAGGCTCAGTGCCCACTCCCTCCCCTTTTTGAAGGCTTGGGTGCACAGTCTGTAGTGTATGGAGGTGTGGTAAGCTGCCAGTCCCTCCCAAGACTCCCATCTTCTTGTGCTCTGTCCTTCTGTTGTGGCTTTGGCCTTGTAACACTGGTTGAAGCTGTGCCAGGCCCAGGCCTCAGTGCTGCATGTTGGGAAGGGCAGGTTAAGTGGCAGGGCTCTTTACAGAGGGCACCTTCTTGGCCTTCTGAAACTGGTCTTTATGGCCTCCCTGACTTTGAGGGAGGGCCAGTGCTCCTGGTCCTGCTCTATCCACTGAAGAGGCAAAGGGGGCTAGATCTCTGGAAAGTAAACAGAGTTTGGAGGGGTCTGCAGGCTTTGGGGTGTGCTGCTTTCTGGCTGTTCACCCCTTATCTTGATGGGGCTTATGAGCTAAGATCTGAGCACTGGGATGGGCTGGGGTAGGTTTTCCAGCAGGTGGACTTCAACAAACGACCCGGCCGCATGAGCTCCAGGCCCATCAACTTCTCTGTAGTCCTGAAACTATCGAATGTCAACTTGCAGGAAAAAGCATACCGGGTGAGTTGCCCTCTAAGTCTCTGTAGATGGGCCTAGGGCTGTGCTGCATTGAGGTCACAGCAGGACCTCAGAGGGCATTGAGGTGAATGGGAGGGTCCTGCCATCCTATGATGTTTGGGTGTGGACCTTCCTGGTTCCCTGGGTTGGAGACCAGTGGATTCATAGTTTCATCCCCCATGAGCCTGAGTGTGGCTGGGAGGCTGTGGACACTTCCTTGTGGCCCCCACCCTGGACCTGGAGCAGACTCATCAGCCTGAGTTGGAGGACTCTGAGCATCTGGGCCCCATCCCC
The DNA here is from genome assembly GCF_048772815.1 of Callospermophilus lateralis. Taxonomy (NCBI): domain Eukaryota; kingdom Metazoa; phylum Chordata; class Mammalia; order Rodentia; family Sciuridae; genus Callospermophilus; species Callospermophilus lateralis. The sequence goes on from NC_135311.1 coordinate 8,568, forward strand.
TGATGAGCTTGGTCCTTCCCTGCTGCCTCAGGATGGCCTAGTGGAGCAGCTGTATGACCTCATGCTGGAGTACCTGCAGGGCCAGGCCCACAGTATTGCCTTCCCTGAATTGGCACTGCCTGCTGTCTTACAGGTGTGTACCCAATGGTTGGCTCCCTCCCCAAATCCCCTGGGGGCCTGCTTTATGATGGACTTTGATTATCTTTTGATGGACACAGTGCCCTTTGTACACAGGGATGGAAAGGAGGTGTCTTTGTCCCAGCTTCACAGGGCTAGTAGCAGAGCCTGATCCTTTATGGTCTCCACACAGGCACCACCTTGCAGCTGGACCCCTTGGACCACAATATGTGGTACTGGTCATTGGGGTGTAGGAGATTATCAGTCACTCAGGAGGTTGGGACAGGTCTGGATGGCTCACCATGGATCCTAGCAACATGTTGGTCCATTGAAAGGCTGTCTAAGCCTTCCAGGGACCAGACCAGCCGCCTGCAGAAGTCTTTACACTGGGGTGGGCTGGTCCCTGACTGATTTCCTGTGTGGTCCTGGGGCTGGGGTGGGGTTTTCTCTCTGCTTCTCCCATGAGAGTATGGCTCTCTGCCTGCTGTTCCCTGTCTCAGGCCTGTACCTCTCATGGGGGAGGGTCAGTGCTGCTGCTCACAACTGAGCTGCATCTGAGGCCCATCCAGACAGGTTGTGTGTGTGTGCGTGCAAGGCTGCACATGCACAGTCACTTGCTGTCCTTTGGCACTTGGCAGTGGCCTGGGTCCCAGATAGGAGTGCCTGGCAGTCAGGAAGCTTGTGCTGCTGGATTCAAAGGTCTCAGGGATAGGGGACTAGAGTAGGGGTAAACAGATATTTTCAATAAGTGTTCTTGGATTAATGGTTGCATGGTTTCTGAGTCTGGCTACTGGCCTTTGGCCACAGTACAAAAGCAGCCACAGAAAGCCCATTGCATGTGAGGGAATGAGTGCAGCTGTTGCCAGAAGAGCTTTATTTACAGAGATGGGCAGGCTGGAGAGCAGCCTGATTTCATCTGTGGCCCACTGTCCACTTGTGTGCACTTGGGCTCTGGACCTCCCTGGAGTCGCCATGAGGTTTTGATGGGCCCTGGACTTCCTTTGGGGTGCAGGGTAGCCTGTCTGCCTGCTGGGTTGATCCCCCCCCCCCCCACTTCTGCAGCTCAAGTCCTTCCTCCGGGAGTGCAAGGTGGCCAACTACTGCCGGCAGATGCGCCAGTTGTTGGAAAAGGTGCAGGAGAATGCAGAGCACATCCGCAGTCACCGCCAGAGGGTCTCTTTTGGTGTCTCTGACCAGCTTGCAGTGGTCAGTAGGGAACTGGTATCTGGAGCGGGGGTGGTGCTGCTTGAGGGCACTCGTCAGGGAATGGCTGGGTTTGAGGTTTGCCCATAGCGGGACATGACTCTGAACTGCCCCACCCCTAGGATGCTTGGGAGAAGCAGGCCCGAGAAGAGGGGACCCCACTCACCAGGTACTATAGCCACTGGCGGAAGCTGAGGGACCGCGAGATACAGCTGGAGATCAGTGGCAAAGAGCGGGTACATCTGGGGTGCCAAGGGAGTGGGTGGGTCAGCTAGATTCAGATCTTGCACATCGGCATGACTTTTAGGACCAAGCAGAGATTTGATGGGGATGACTTTGGTGGTGGTGTGGGTGGGGCATGGGAGGACTATGGCTGTTTGAGGAGGTGGTGATCCTATGGGGTAGTGTCAGGAGTTGTCACAACCAGGCATCTCCCAAGGGTAGGGGCCTTGGGGGGAATGGAGTGGCTACACGTACTTGTCACACAGGCCAGCCTGTGGACCCCAGGAAGGCAGGTAGAAGGGCTTTAGCTTTTGACTCTGGGCATGGCTGTGGCTATGAGTTGGGGTGACTTGAGAGACTGCTTCTTGGAGTAGCATGCCACCAAGGTGCTGGCTGTCCTGGGAGGGATGCTACGGATGTGGGAGCAGAAAGGTTACCAAGTAGCAAGTGGCCAAGCAGGGTGCTCCTGAGGGCTGCTGGAGGCTTATGAGGGAAATAGTGTTGGCCTCTCTGAACCCCCTGCCCATGCCTACCTACTCCTCTGGTTCTGATTATTCCAGCTAGAAGATCTGAACTTCCCAGAGATCAAACGGCGGAAGATAGAGGACAGGAAGGATGAGGACAGGAAGGAATTTAAAGACCTCTTCGACCTGGACAGTACTGAGGATGAGGAGACCACAGACTTTTGGGAGAGAGGTGGGGGCTGCCCCTGCTGTAGCATGTGCTCCTGGAGATGGGGAGGGTGTGGATGGCCATGGGACCTCACAGCCAGAGGGGTCCCCACCTCAGTGTTTTCTGTGCTGATTGCTAAGCATCCCTACTCCTAACTACTCTGTTTGGTCTTCCACCTGCAAGTGGAGAGAAGGGTGGTCCTCTTGCTTGTGGCTTACCCTCCTGTGGACCTCTGCTGGTGGTCGCTGGGTGGGGGGGCTCATCATGAACTCTTCTCGGTTCACAGAAACACCTGGGTCCCTGAGAACTCGGCAGGGGCTCAAAGTGGAAGAAGATGATAACGACTACCAGGATGAGGAAGATAGCAGCAACTCAGAAGGTGAGTGGTTCTTGGGGCAAGGGATCTGGTCCTTAATCCCATCTGGCAACAGAGCCATGGGAGGGCAGCCCAAGCCCGGCCCACTCCTCCCTGGGGTGCTCAGCCAGCTGCTCTGTTCTCATGGGCTCTAGCAGCCAGCTTATAATGCACCAATAAATTAATTAATTAATGCTGTGATTAATTAGTGATGATTAACCTCCAAGACTGGCTTCCTCCCGATAAGCAGAATTTATGTGGCCTTTTCTCTCCTTGCAGATGGAGGCCCAGACGCAGAGGCGGGGCTGGACCCTGGTGAGCTGTGGCAGCTGGCCCAGGGGCCCCAGGATGAGCTAGAGGATCTGCAGCTTTCCGAGGAGGACTAAGGGTCTCCTGCAGTGCCCCAAAGGCCCTGAGGCCAGTGTCTGTGCAGCAGGAGGGCAGTAGACAGTGGACAGGGCTTTATTGTCACAGCACGACAGACCAGATGAACCAAGAGCTGTGCTGACCTGGGCAGCAAGAGCTAGCCCTATGCAGGAGGCTGGTCCTGCTGCAGGTCACAGCAGCCTGCTCCAGAGAGGTGGCTCCCTGGCTCCTCTACTCCTTTGTCTTTGGTTTGTCTATGGACCTACATTCACTCCCAGAAAGTCTTTGAAAACTCATTCAGTCCTTTTAAGTCACATTTTTTCCTTTTAAAAATTCTTGGTGTTTTTGCATCCAAAACTGAAAGGGAGAAAGCTGTGGGGGAGGGACCACTGCATCCTGTGCTGGGACTGTGGGCAGCCTGCTGGCCAACTCAACACAGAGACTGGGTGGCATCTGGGGCCCCTGGGAGTATTGCTGCTGTTCCATTCTCTGGCTTGGGTGAGGCTCGGCTAGTGGGTGGATGGCTCCCCCCATAGGGGGAGTTGGCTGTTGGTGGGGACAGGGGCTGCTCTCTGGAGGTAAGCTCCTGTTCAGGAGCCTGCAGGGTTGGCGGCTGAAGCGGCAGAGCCACAGGGAAGCTGGCCATGTAGAAAACTCGGCCCAGGCGCTTGGCCACCTATAAAGAAAAGCCTGGATGGGTGCCTGCCAAGGACATTGGGTGATTTCAAAGAGCCTTCATGCCCTCTGCCCACTGTCCATGCTTACCTGAGCCCGGATCTTGAGGGCAGGCCCCAGCTTCAGCCCCATAGTCGTCAGCAGGTGCTCCTCTGTCAGCAGGGGCAAGGTCTCCCCATCAATTCCTTGTTCTCTGAACACCTAGAGCAGGGATAGGGTCAGGCCTATCAGTCCGGCCCAGCAAAGGCCCAGAGAGCAGCCAGGGAGAGTAAGCAGGTTGTGTAGCTTTCAGGAAGTGGTCAAATGAAGGAATCCCCTTTGGCTTTGGGCAGGGGCCAGCATGAGGCAGGAGCAGGTGGGGCTGAGGGGTGTAGGGAAGGGAGAGGAGGGCAAGTGACAGGCCCGCTGTGCGCCCAGGACAGCTCTGCCTCACCGGAGCATACTCCCCACAGCCAGACAGGCCCCCAATGAAGCTGCAGACATCATCCACAGTCCACTTGCTGACGTCCTCAGGGGATGTGGCCGCCTCCCCGTCAGCGAAGAGTTCCCCCACGGTGCCTAGGTGTGAGTGGGTGTCACTAGGGCTTTGTCCATCCCATCCCATATCCCCACCGGTCTGCTGACCTTTGCTTGCCTTAGTTGCTTAGAGACATGCAATCCATGACTTAAGATTTTTCTGCCTGTGGAGGCCCTGCACCCCCTCCCCGTGCAAGACCTCCAAGGGTGGCTGGCCTGGGTCTCCACACCCACCTGTGTGGAAGTATGGGCTGACCGAGTAGGGGAAGCCCAGGGACAGTGGAGGGGGCAGGGTGGACCCTGAAAGAAGCCCCTTTCCCTCAGTGCTGATCCCTCCTAGGGCTTGACCTGGGGTGGAGCCCCGGCCCCCTGTCGGTGCTATCTCCAGGTCCTCTCCATCTGAGTCCTTGGGGGGCTCTTCTGAGAGATCTTGAGCCCAGAGCCCAGATGCTGTTGTCTTCTTGGATTCGCTGGGCCGAACTGAGGCAGAACTAGGGCCCCCCTTGCGCGGTGCTCTGCCAGCAGGTTCCCGGGGCGAGGTTGGAGGCTCCGGACCAGAGACACCCTGTGAAGGCAGGGCCAGAAGCGGCGCGGAGCTATGTTTCAGCACCAGCATGGCCCCGCGCCTCTGCAGCTCCTCTGTGCTGTCTGGGGCACGCAGGGCTGCTTCAGGCGCCAGCAGCTGTGGCCGGTGTGTGTTCTCCAGCTCTTTCTGGCGAAGCAGCTCCGCGGACATCTCTAGCCTAGGCCAGGAGTAGTAGGATCAGCTTGAGCGCTAGTGCCACCCACCTCCCCTCCCGGCTTTGGCCGCTCCTACCGGGCCAAGTTCTGTTTACGCAGGAGCTCCTGCTGCCGGGCGAGCATCTCCGCCTGGGCGGGGGGCAGGAAGCTGTACCCTGGGGAAAAGGGACAGACCGGGGCCAAGTGGTCAAATGGTGCTGGCCTGATGAATTGGCCCTCTGTACCACCTTGGTCGGTCCTCGACATTAATGGGCGTCCTTACAGGACTAGTTTCAAGGAGCGTGCCCATAGGACATAAAAGACGTGCACACCTGCCTATTCCTTACCTGGAGTCTGGCACAGAGCCGATGGCACCCCCAAGAAAGGGGGCCTGAGATGGGAGCCCAGGGCGATGTGGGGGGCATTCTGGGGCGACAGCAAAGGGGGCGGCTGCGACAGCTCCCTGCGAAAGGCAGGACTGAGGGGCGTGCGTGGCTTGCCTGGCCCCCTCCGCGCCCCGGATTCCCGTAACCTCCTCCAAGCGCATCCCCATCGCCGCTAATTGCTAGCCCTGCGGGCGGTCGATGTGCCGCTCGTTATGGCTCTGGGTCGAGCGCTGCCCCCGCTCTCGCCCCCGCCGGCGGCGCCAATTAATCTCCGAGGAGGCGCTGACCCGGCGGGCCGTGGCGACTGCAGCGGTAATTACCGCGCGGGGCCCATCCTCCCCTCCTCCTCCCCATAGCGGCCCCGCGCTGCCGGGGGCACGAAGCGTAATTAGCCGCAATCCGGAGGCGGCGACAGCTGCAGACGCCGCGCTCGGCGGTGGGGGGTGGGGGGGGTGCGCCCGGCTGGAGACGGCCCGCTGCGGGGCCCCATCCCTGAGCGCCTCCCTGCTCTCTACAGGTCGCCCCCTGTCCCCGCCCGCCCAGGAGGCCGTCTCCCCAGACCGCTAGTGTCTGAACTGGCGAAGCGGGCTTCCCTCCTCCCCCGGTTCTAGTCCTCTGGCCGACCCCTCCCGACTTACTTTGGGCTGGGTTTCCAGACTTCCAGCCGCTCTGCCTTCTGCTCCCCCAACCTCACCCCCCTCACTGTCCCAGGGGCACCTGGATTTTGCTGGTTCCCAATTGCTCAACAAAGAAACAAGAGTGACCCTTCACATTCCTGCCCAGGGTTGTTGGCACCCAGGTACATACTGCCCCGTTTCCTGGGCCTCTGCCCAGCTCAGCCGGCCTCAGGAACTTTTTGCCCAACAGACCCTAAACCCAAAGCAGGCAATACCCACATGACTGTGCAGCTGCAATCGGGGAGGAGTAAGTGGGTGGAAGGTTCAGGCTATGGGGCTTGCAGAAGTCAGATACCAAGCCCCAGTACCTCTCTGAGAAGGACGGGGCAACAGCTGGAGCCGTGTTCTCCCGGTGCTGAGCCAGGCCCTGCTTCCGGCGCTGACCTGCTGTGGATGAGGGCAGGTGAACTTCCAGGCCACTGGGGCTCCTCAAAGCTGCAGCTGTTACCTCCTGCCGGACCCTCAGGAGATCTGGGGGGTGCGGGGGGTAGGGGATGGGCAACAGCAGCGACCCTGAGGCCCAGCTTTCCCTGGACTTCTCCCCTTATCCTAGTGAGCACAGGACACTGGCCCACGGGAGCCCAGGAGAAAGGGAGCCAGGGGCCCACTTCCACACCATCCCTGCTGTGTGTCAGCCCTGATGTCGGTCACTGGGGCAGGAGGAGCAGCCCCAGGGCAGGGGAGACAAATTTGCAGGAGGCTCTGGAAGGAACGTGAGGTGGGAGGAAAGCCCAGTGCTGGTATGCAAGGCTGTGGAACCTGAGGCTGGAGCCTTGAGGGGAGGGACTGCACAGATCCATGAGAGCATAGACCAGTTCCTGGAGGTCACTGTGACAAGTCTAGGAGTGGGTCTCCAGACTCCACCAGGTGACCGCCTCCTAGATGGGAGGCAGGAAACTGAACCTGTACACGTGGCCACACCAGCATAGGCCAACATCCGTCCACATCAGTCATCCAGCAGTGGTTGCATACGGTCAGCATCCAGCAAGACCACACCAGGCCCATGCATACATGTCCTTGCGGGCACACTGGCCACAATCTCTGGACGCTGGGACGTGCACTGGTTTGATGCACTGTGCTCCTGCCCAGGGCCCGGCCTCCGAGTCCCCGCCACCCCCCCTTTGGGTAGCTTTGCCGCTGAGCCGCCGCCTCTGTTTATAAATTAATTACCCGAAAAGCGGAGGTGGGTCTGCCCTGGGCTGGGTGCCAGCCCGCAGAGCCTAGCCGGCGCGGCCGCCCGCGTCGATCCCAGCGGGGCCCGCACCCCCGCCCTCCAGCCCGCGGTGGCAGCTATTTGCAGCCGGCTCCTAGGCTGGGCGGTGCGCACAGTGATTGACAGCAGCTCCCTGGGGCCGCGACCACGATCCCTCCCCCACATAGGCCAGCAGAGCCGGCCCCAGGCAGGGCAGGGAAAGCAATTAAAAGGGAAGATTTTTAAATTATTAACATTTGGTGAATTATTCAGACTCTTGGTGGCTAAGCCGCCCTGGGGGACAGTGCCTTGTGCAAGGAGAGGAAATCCTGCCCCTTCACCGCACCCCATCCACCTCCTACCATAAAAGCCAAGTTCACCTAGCAGGAGCCTAGCCTGTGAGGTTAGAGTGCAGCTGGACCGGTATCTGACTGCTCCCTGGGCTATGACCACAAGGGACAGAGCAGACCCAGTGAGTGGAGAGGGGCAAGAGCCTCATCCCAGCCTCCAGCTGGGCCTCTCTTGGCATCCAGGAGGCCATGGTGGCCAAACACAGCTGCCTCTTAGTCCTGTCTTTCTGGGATGCTTGCCCCCCATGCAGGACAAGGATCTGGCACTATTTCAATGTGACCACAGGTCAGCATCCACTGACTTAAATTTGTGCACCAACTGCTGTGGGAGTCAGGAGAATGGGCACAGAGCACAGGGTCTCCTGGATAGGGGGCAGGTAGGCTGACTCAAGCCCTACCCCACCCTCTCACTGGGGCTCACCCCTGAGTAAGCTGTGTGCATGCCAGGAGGGCATCCTGAGAGTGTGATGGAAAGTGGGGACTTGGAACAAGACCTGGGGCAGCCCGGCCTCATCGCCTACCCACAAAGGGCTGGGGGTCACTGACAGATCCAGTCCTGGTCTTGATGTCAGCAGCCAACACCCTCTTCTGGGGTGGAGAGGCAACTGAGAGTGTACACAGGTGGGGGGGCAGGTGGGGAGGGCACATACCATGGCTGGGGAGGCCCAGGTGGTAGAGACGCTGTGGTTCCTCGAAGCTGCCAGCCTCACTGAGAGCGGAAACCAGCCGGCGGTAGTGGTCCTCAGGCGCCATGCTGGGTCGCAGCTCTGGCAGCAGCAGAGTCTCTGCGTTGGGGTAGCACAGAGGGAAGGGATTTTCCTTGAAATACTACCAAGGCGGAGAGGCAATTGGGAAGGCACACCTCACCCTAAGCCTAAGACCTTCCACCCCTGCTGCGAAACCCAAGTCCCTCCTCTGAGCACACCTTCCCCTTTTGGAAGGTCTAACAACACTTCCAAGCACCCAGTTACGGCTTCCTCCTCCAGTGACCTGTCCCTCCTCCCTGGGTTGGGCTCCCACCTGGAGGGTACTCAGACTCAGACTCGCTTCGGGCCTTCTTCGCTGAAGAGCAGTCACTGGTGACAGGGGAGCAGCCCAGTCTCTTGCCTAGCAAGCCACCTGCAGAGGGTGGAGTGAGCCACACCCAGTCTCAGGGACGGAGGAGGATGCAGGGAAGACCAGGTGGGGAAGACCCACCCCTGCCCCAGCTCAGTCTAGTGAGCCCCAGTCCCCTCCACTCAGGAGCATCCTTGGTTCTGGTGGGCAAGGCCTTGCCAGCCCTGGGTCCCAGGCTTCCACCTGGTGAGCCCAGCTGGCCGGAGGACATCATGACAGGTATGGAGCAAGGCAAGGAAACAGGGCAGCCCTGACCCTGGGCCCCAGGCTGCATTTGAATAGAAGTGATGGGTGCCACACGTGACTGTGACTGTGTCCCCACGGGCCTCTTGCTGCCCCTGACCAGCCAGTCCATTCCCATGTGTGCTGATGAGCCCACCTCAGCTTCTCCTGGAGAGCAGAACTACCTTCCCTTTCTGAGCAGGGCTGGGGCGGGCTATGCAGGTGCTGGGGAGCAGAGTCAGTCAGGAAGGCACGTGTCACTCCCCACACAAGGGGTGTGCTCAGGGGGGCCCTCCTCTCTGCACCAACAGCCAAGACCCTCCTCTTTGCTGCACTTAGCCTTGGCAAGCACATACCTGCCCAGCCAGGCTCTGTGCTCCAAAGGCCACCCCTGGACAGCTCACCTGCCCTACACAGACCCTATGTGCCTTGCTCCTGGTCTGCCTATCCCTATACTATCCCCTCTAGAGATCACATCTCCACATCAAAAGCTACACACAGGGCTGGGGACATAGCTCAGTTGGTAGAGTGCTTGCCTCACATGTAAGAAGCCCTGGGTTCAATCCCCAGTACCATAAAAATTAAATAAAAATAAAAGCCACACACATCTATAGGCCCATCTCCAAACCTGTCCCTGCACCCCCAAGCTCTGCTTCCTCCTTCGGACCCTGACATCAGGGGCCTGCTGATAGCATGTCATCACCCTGGCCTCCAGGTCAGACCCTGTGGCCTTGGGCATCTCTTCCCCCTCACAAGACCCAGGGTGGCGGGGATGAGGGGCTGCTCCTTGTGTAACTCAAGCCTTTCATGACACCTTGGTACTTGGGGGTCCCAAACCTGTGCCCCCAGGAAGCCCTGCTGTCAGCTCAGGAGCCTAATTCCTTTTCCTTATTCCTTTAATCTGTCATTTTTATCAGGCTAGGGAAGTGCAGCGGCAGCAAGAGCACCGATCAATCTCCACATTACAGCTGACAGAATGGTGCTAATAACTTATTGATCTCAGCCACCTCACGGCCACTGGTCTAGCTGGCTGGCCCCAGGCCCTGCCCCAAAGACGGGGGACAGTCCCCACTGCCTGCATGAGGGGTCAGGTCAGACAGACCCTGTAGGACAGATGGAGGGCACTCAGGTGCACATGGGCATCATGAGCTGCATGTCAGAGTCCAGCAAGCAGGAGGGCACCCTGAGCGCACCAGGCAGGGAGTGGGTCTTGCAGCCTCTCTCCACAACTGCTGCCCATCTCCTGCTCCCTGTACATGCTCAGGGGTCAGCAAGGGTAACCTCTGCAGTCTGTTCCCTGTTTCAACAGTGGCAACTCCCGCCTCCTTGCTGGGCTTCTCTGCTCCTGGGGAGCTTGAGAGTCACAGCTTGGGGGAGCTGATACTGGGGTTGGAGTGCCCCGCAGTGAGACCCAGCCTTGTAGCTGCCTTGAGGAGACTGCGTGAGCTCAGAGTCACACCTGATGTAGGCAGTGACAGGAGGCAGACACACGTACCAGGGGTGGACCACAAAGTCACAAGACCTGCGCTGAGCTCCTCAGTCCTCTGGGATCCTTCCTGTCCAGGGCCCAGGAAGCTGTGGCTCCAGGGACACCCCCTTGAGCCACAGGAAGGAAGAAGAGTGGTGACAGGTAACGACCCCTGCAGGGCCCAGAGGAAGCCCACGGGGAGCTGCAGACTTGGCAGGTGCGCGCGCGCGCACACAGCATCCACACACACACAGCATCCGGGCAGCTGTGCACAGCATGTGACCTGCCCTCACTGCAGAGTGTGGAGGGCTACCTGGCGGGGTGAGTAAGCCCTGCAGGAGACACACAGGGCACCTGCAGGTCTGTGGACCTGAGGAGGCTGTACATAGGCAGGGGAGGGCCTGCTGCCTCAGAACGTCTCAATCACTGAGGGGCTCCCTCGGCTCCGCCCGATCGATGGGGCAATTAGATTTTATCAGCCTCTTGCTCAGCCACCTCCAAAGCAGCTCCAGAAGCAACCCCCACCCCCCTCCACAAGGGCCTTCTGGCTCATGGGTCTCTGTTGGGAGTATCCAGGGTGGTGGGTGATGCCCACCCTGCTTTCCCAGAGCAGTAGCCATTGTCAGAAACAGCCCTGTCCAGGGTCCATGTGACAAGGCCCCTGAGGTCGAGTTGTGCCCACTCGCAGCGGTGGCATCTTGCCACCCCTCATGACCTGCTCCTTGGGAGACTGCCTTGGTCCCCAAGCTGCGCTCTCCCTCTGAGTCCCTGTTGCCTCCAGGAACCTGATCTCCTTGGTGGCCCTGGAAGCTCCTGGCCAGCGCCCTCTTGGCCAACCTGAAGAGGTCCAGGCTGCAGGCATGGGCCCTTTCCCTCCCAGGAACCCTGAGAAGCAGGACAAGGCCAGAGTGCCCTGTGGGTTTGGTGGGAGGTGGGCATTGTTTCTGAGCTCTGGAAGGTCTTGGCCTGTGCCTGTCTTGTGAGGAGGGGGTGGCTGGCCTGGAAACTCCAAGCCCACCCCAGCAGCAGCCACACTGGAGCCGCCCTCTGCCGCCAGTCTGCCTGACTGGCTGGGATTAACACAATTACCATCACATGGAGCCCCAGGGGACAGCCGGCCTCACACCTCCCGCCTCCTCCGCTGGCCTCCCTGGCTGCCCGCCAAGACTTCCAGAGCTGCTGAACAGACACAGGGAGGGTGGCTGTCCCTAGGCAGAGCTGCTGTGGCCCTGGCAGCCCCATCATCGCCCTCAGGACGCATGGGCCTCCTCACCTGTGGGTCCCAAGCCAACCTCCACACTGCCTCTCTGGAATTCACAGCGGCTCTGGTGCTCGGGCATAACGAGGTGGCGGCTTCGGTGCACACTGGATATGAGTGTGGGAAGGTCACTGTCCTGGCTGCAGCAGAGCAAGACAGAGGATGGAGCCATGAGCCTTGGCAGTGCGACCCGATGAGCATGAGTACAGGGTGCTTGGGGCTGAGGACAGCGTACACTGAGCGTGGTGATGTGTGTGCATACCTCTGTGGGCCTGGGATGCCACACCTAAGCACACTCACCAGGCAGGCCAAGAGAAAGCAGAGACATGGCACCTAGACCCCACTACAGCACCCGGCTGGTCTGTGCAGAGCCAGAGCAGCCCCTCCCACCTTCCTCTCTCCAGAGAGGCAGCTGTGCTCGGCTCCCTGCCTCCGAGGGAGGACAGGACGGCCTGCTGTCTCACAGGACAGGCACATAGAGGGCACACTGCCACCCATGTGCTGCCAGCTCTGAAGCAAGCACCTGGCACGTGCCACTTTGGTTAAAACTTGCAACACCCTCTCGGGGCCCTCATTTCTCCAAATAAGGAAACTGAGTTTCAGACCAAAGTCCTGTAGGTAAAAAGACTCTGCCCTGGCAGGGTACCTGTGACACCAGGAGATGCACTGGCCGGCTCAGGACACCTGTGATCCCCAGGGTGCACCCAGGCCTGGCCTTGGAATCACCCTGCATGTGATTCTTTGTCCCTTCTCCCTCCTGCTGAGCCCTCACCCACAGCCCCAGAGAGAAGAGGGAGGAGAAAGTGGGGCACCCCTGGGGTTAGGTGAGCAACCCCATCATCAACAGAGAAGGAGGGGACAGGAAGTCAAGGCCAGCCAGAGCAGGGGCAGGGAAGCCCAGTGCCCAGCGATGCCCTCCCGGCCCACCTGTGGTGGAGCAGCCTCTTCAGCAGCACTGACACTAGCAGAGCCTCCTCACAGTGACCTAGGAACCGACCCTGAACCTTATTAAATAGCCCCCAGCCCGGGCTGGCAGGAGCCAGGCTAATCCAGGCCAGGCCCTAAGCAGATCAGTTTCAGCACCAGATACCCCGGGGCCGCCCCAGAGCCCCTAAGAGACCCAGATGTAGGTTCTCCCCCACCCCCGTGAAGGCGGGAGGCAGGTGGGGAGTAAGTACTTTATGGGATTAATCTCCCGAGGCTCATCCCCCATCATCCTCACTGATGTGGGGTGTTGGACAGAACTGCTGTCCTCAGCATGGGGAAAGGGCCTGGGCTGGCCGGGTACAGGGCTGCAGCTGCCATGGAGCTTCTCCCCACAGTGCACCGGACACTTCCTGCTTCCAGGGACTGGAGAGGTGAGCACAGCGATTTCCTGTGAGCCCTGGCCTGGACCCCCAGCAGCACCTGCATCTGGGACCAGCCTCAGTGACGGCTATCGGCTCTGTCTCACTTGGGGGTTACCCGGGCTCTCGAGGTGCAGGCCCATGGGGGCAACCCTTGGCTAGACAGGACCTGCCCTTGCATTCCACACCCAAGTCCCTGCCTTGGGGGTTCATTCCTCAAGTCCCAAGATGGGCCAGTCCTGAACACCTGTTCTGGTCACTCAGTTACTCACTGAACAAATTATGCTGGGTTCATTAAAAAAAAAAAAATGCCAAGAGACTCACACACAGGCTGGAGAGTTGAGAGCACCTGTCTTCACAGTTTGGGGCCACTACACACAGGCAAGGCCTCAGCAGGCTGCTGTGGCACGTGGGGAGACTGAGGCAGGGTCAGGAAGACTGCAGGGAGGGTTGTGAGGAGGCCACGAGAGGGCGAGACCGACTCCCCCTGAGGGCCTCCCCACCCCAACTCTCTCATGTAGCCTTCACCAGCTGGGGGCCCTGGAAGGTCAGGGACCTAGCAGGCCCTCTGGCAAGCAATGCTGCAGGGGCATCACAGGGCAGAGGGGCCCTGGGCCTCTACCTGCAGCCAGCAGCAGGCATCCCCAGCAGGATTGGTCAGAAGGACGAAGAGGACAGACAGATGCAAGAGGCAGACCAGTGACAGACGAATGGGGACGGACAGACAGTTGGGATGGGACAAAGACAGTTGGTGACCCAGTGTGAGGCAGCTGGCGGTCCACAGCCCTCCTTGTCCAGACACTGGGGGCTGCTAGCAGACGGGATATGATGGGCTGTTAGTCCTCTGGGGTGTGCTCTTCTCCAGACTGTAACCTTCCCTTTAATGAAATCCAGAAAGTCATCCTTGCCCCTCTGGATCCTCTGTGGGACCAGGGTCTCCACTAATGCAAGGCCCAGGCTGCAGCAGCCAGTACTGGTGAGAGCTCAGCATGGGACTCCTGGGGCCTCCCCGCACCCCAAGGCCAGGTGTACCCCAAGGAGGTGCAGGTCTGGAGGGGAGGCACAGCCATTGGGTTTCCCTGCAGGCCTTGCTGGCAAATTTATCCTGTAGCGTCCAGAGTAAAAGGCTCATAAAATGTCATCAATGTTCATGACGGTTCATAAAAATGATCAGTTGAGCTGGCAACTCCAAAATGAGGTGGAAATAAGTTTAAAGATGTTTTTATTGTAATTCGGCTCCAGGATCCAGACGTTCTTGAAGACATAAATAAAGACACCTCTGGCAGAGATCCAGGACAAGCTGCCGTCCTGCAGCTGGGCTGGGGAGGCCAGGCACCCACAGCTGGAGTCACAGAGGCTTTCCCTGCCCTTGGTGCCCACTGCTCCCCATCAGGCCCTTCCTGTGGTGCTCCCCCTGAAGCCCCGGGGAAAAACTTGGCCCCAAGAACCAGAAACCAGCCCCTGCCCCTTGGGAGCAGGAACTGGGTCCCTGACACCTGACCTCCTCTCAGGGGCTTCTTTTTTATCCTCTATGTCTTGGGTTCACAGCCCCCAGCCTGTTTCCATAACCCAAATCCATGTGAGGAAACCACAACCTGCCAGGGTCCCCAGAAGGATCTTTCAAAACACAGACCTGGTCACTCCCTGCTCAGGAACTTTCTGTGGCTTGCTCAGCTTGGAGAACAAAGCCCAACTGGTCCAGCGGCTAAGGTGCAGACCTTTTAGCATCCCATTGAGCCAGACCTGCCAACTTCCCATTCTCCTCCCTTCCATCCCATCCTTCATCCCTCCACAGCTTTGCAGACCACCTTTTCCCAGTGAACTCCTATGCCTCCTTCAAGAACCTGCTCACACATCACCATTCTCACCTCCTGGTGGGTCTCTGGGAGGGTGAGAGGTGAAAATTACAGCCTCATCTTAGAGCTGTTGGGCTCCAATGGACAGTCCAGTGGTGAGGGTCACAGCATGCTTTGTCTCCAGGCTGCCTAGAACCCTGCCCATGCTGTTGAGGCCTGGCACAAGTCTGCACTTGGCTGAGATGGGCCTCCTGATCTCAGTTGGGCACCATGCCACCTACCTTCCAGGCCAGGTAAGGACCCACATCAAAACCAGCCTGGCAACCGCATGGCCCCCACTGGCTCACACTGACTGGGACAGAGGACAAGATAAAAGACCATGGGCAGAGGAGGGAGGCAGGGTGGGTGGGACCAAGGAGAAATGGCAACAGCTGCCCCTGCCCAAGCCAGGCTCCTACCTGCAAGATGTCTCTCGGAAGGAGATGTTCACATCCCAGTGGGTGTGGACTCTACGGGGAGAGAAAAGAGGGTTAGTGGCTCCATTACTGGCATAGAGACAGCAGCGGGGTGTGGGCCTGACTCTTAACATCCCACCAGCCAGAAGCCAGGGCAGTAATGAGGGTGGCACCTCATGCCCAGTTCAACCTGGTGGCAGCTTCCACTGAACAAACCCAAGGGCTTGAGATGCTCTGGCCTCCCAGAGATGAGGAGTAGGAGCATGCTGACCAGCCCCGTGCAACACCAGGCACCACAGCCCCACCATCTGACTCACAGACACCCAAGCCCTAGGTGCTGGCAGGACGAGGCCCATATCAGGAAACAAGCCTCTGGGAGGTTGTGGGTGTCAGCCCAGGTGGGTACCGGACCTTGGGTCTCTCTGCTTGCCAACCTCTACCCAGAAGTGACCATGGCATGGCTGAGGCAGAACAGGTGCCAGGGAGCCAGTTCAGGAGAGAGGACAGCTTCTGCCTGTACCCCGCCCCACAGCAGCCTTCCAGAAGACCCCTGGTCTTGGCGCCCACTTCCACAGGAGCCTGAGCCTCCTGGCCCAGCTCTGGAATAAGTACCTTCTCTTCATGATCCGGACATGCGGATCATCCTCCTGCTTCAAGCCTGGCTGCTGTCCACAGGCTGGGCCACCTCCGTCACTGTCACCATCACTGGCAGAAAAGCTGGGGTTCCGTTCCTTTTTCAGGGAGCGTGCAGGGGGCAGGGCCACTGTCCTTTTGTCTGCCAGCCGCCCCCGGTTCTGGGCAGGAGGAGGAGAACGTTAAGGCTAGGCTAGACATCAGCCTCCTGGGCCTGGGCCTCATTGCTGCAGGCACAGCCTGTGAGGACAGGAGAGTGTGGGCTGTTCTGCAGGCCCGGCCTGAGTGTGGGTGCCCACACTGTGGCAGGGAGCCCTGGGGATGCTTGAGCTATGACCCGCAGCTCCTTCCCTGGGTCCCCAGAGTCTTCTGGGATTGTGCATACAGCCTGGGGCAGGGATCATGGGGCTGGTCCTGGTGGGTGTGCAGTCAGGGAGCAGGTCCCTCTAAACGTGTCTGGCTGACATCCCATCTCCTCTGTCAGTCCTGAAAACTGACAGCAATATCAACGAGCAAAGTCACTTTTCTTTTTCTTTTGCAGTGCTGGTGAAACTAGGACCTCACAAAACACTGCCACTGAGCGGCAGCCCCAGCCCCTCTTTGCTATTTTGTTAGCACCGTGAAGAGCCTAGCTCAGGGGAAGTCTGTCTGAGACTGTTGGTCCCTTGCAAAATGCAGGTCTGGGAGCCACCGGCCGCCTGAGAGCACTAACAGCCCCGACCCTTTGTTCCCCAGCCCTGATGGCTCATTTCTCTCCTCAGCGCCCCCTGCACCATGTGTAAGTGTGTGGCGCTGTGTATGCTCAAGCTTGGAGCTCTGCACCCAGCTCACACATTTCTGCACAGAGCGGTGGATAGGAGTGTGTGGCCCCAGTCCTGGCATTTCTCAACACTTCCTGGCTCCAGGTCCTGCTGCCCCAGGGAAGAGAAAAAAAGTCATTGATCATTTTCCAGGGTACAGAGGTTTTTTCTTACTTGGTTAAGAGGCTGCTGGCTCAGAGGCTGCATGGGCTTTCAGAGTATCTACTTTCCTCTCCTGTTCAGTCCTCCCATTGCCAGAAAGAGTTGATCCTCACCACACCCATGAGCTTAGTGAGGAAGGGGTCAAGGAGGGTCCCTGCCCCAGGTCATCCAGGACCCTGAGGTGGGCTGCTGCCTGGAGTCCTGTCCTTGCAAGGACGCTTCTCTCAGACTCAGCACCACCTCATCTCTGGATGCCTGGCTCTGCCCAGCTCAGTGCTCCCTCCCCCAGCTCTGGGAGCCACAGTATCCCCCACACCTGCCCTCACACATCTGCTGGGGTCTGCCCAGGATACCCTCTGTTTCCCTCTGTAACATAGTGAGTGAAACAGACCCAGCAATATAAGGGCACAGTGGCATGGGGCCAATGGGTTTTCAGGGCCAGCCCACAGGATGACAGGGTCCAGTGACAGCAGAGCACAGGGAGCCGGCAGTGGTGAGTGCCCACCTATGCCTGGGCGTCTGTCAATCCATAGGTTTGGTATCATTTCCAACACCCCTTGGCCCATGGCTCTGCCTTGTCCAGCCTGCCAAAGCCCAGTGCCAGGCATCTGGAGATGAGCTCTGCCCTTCTCCTCAGTCACCTTTCAGCCTTAGGTGAAATACTCTCTGGAAAAGAAAAGGAGTATTTTCTCAAAGCCACCTGCTCCCCCTCTTTTGTGGCAGAAATACTCCCATCCAAACAGAAAGTAGAACCCAGACTAGGAGTCAACATCTCTCTGCCTCTCATCTGTGGGAAGAGAAGAGGGGGACACAGAGTCTATAAGACTGCTACTTGGAAGGGGGCCAGGACTGGCTGGCTGGGAAGGAGCCCAGGCTATATGCCAGTCTTAGCCCCATGAGGCACAGAGCTGGGCACAGGAACTTCTAGTCCCTGGTATGCCCTGAAAGCACCCTGGAAGGATAGGTCTGGGGTGGCTCTTGGGGGGAACTCTATGGGGGAGCATGCTGAGAACCCAGATGGCCACTCTAACCCTGCCCAAGGATGGGGAACACATGCCCCACCCCTACATCGGAGACTTAGCTCCCCACTGCTCAACAAATTTGAGAACCTGGCTCCTAACCAATATTTGACCCCTTCTGAAATGGTGAGAGTGGGTTACAGCAAGCACAGTCACATGCACACCATATTCTACCCCTGGAGTATCTGTGACCGTGAAGTGCACACATCTTTGAAACTGGCCACAAGGGTAGGTGGAGACAGCCTCTGTGCACCAACAGGTTGGGGCTAGAAAGGGGATCCATGGAGATACCTCCAAGGAAGCGACCAGGCACAGAGAGGCAGGCAGGCCCAGGTCTGAAGTGCCCTTCATTCAGGGCAGGTACCAGGGAGCTTCAGAAGGGCAGCAGCTCCATCCCTCTCTGAGCTTCAGATTGCCACTTGAGGTGATGGCAGATGTTGAGCTCAGGCCACCCTCTTCCCCTCTCTTGTGGCAGGCCTCAGGGGTGGCAGGTTGGAAACTGTGGGGCACTCCCATCCAAACAGAAAACAGAACCCAGACTAGTCTGAGGTGGGCACCCAGAGGATCCCGTCCAGTTCCAGCTGCCTGAAGGGGTGCCACGATGGAGAGGGACTTCAATCTTTTGCCCAGTAGGTATGTGACAGCAAGCAAAAGGTGTTTCTGCACACCTGCTTGGGGAGCTCTTGTACAGGTGCCCTGTGCTCCTGTAGACTCAAGTGTGTATGGCGGGTGGCTTGAGGCTGTGACCGGCAGACCATGTGTGGGCTGGGCCTGTGGCTCTCCTTCCCCAGCCAGCATCCATGTGTCCAAGATTTCCCAGCCTGCTCAGCGTGCACCCTGCAGAGCCCACGAGGAAGCCAGGATACCCCACCACCAGGTCAAAGGGAATAAACCCAAGATGGCAGCCTGGGCCCTCTCAGGACCACTGGTACCTCCACCCCTCCTGCTCCTTCCTAGAAGAGGGGACTGCTGGGTGGATCTAGGAACAGCAGCCTCCACCCCCCATGTCCCTGGAGGTACCCCTCGGGGGAGCCTCCTCTCTAGAGGCAATTTCCTTTTCAGATCAACCCTCTACTCCTCACTGCCTGGAGTGTCATACCTGCTCCCCAGGCCAGTGGGGAGGCCATAGATTGTCTACCCTGGGTGGGGCTCTTGCTCTCTGGACACCTACAGGCGAAGACCCTGCCCACCCAGGCTCCATGTCGTGGACCCTCCGAGGTCCAGACCCTTGCAGGGCAGCACTTCAGCATTAGGAGCACCAAGACACACACCACTCAGGCTCAAGCCTTGGGATAACCCAGATGTGCAACCTGGCCAGCCAACACTGTTACACCTCAAAAGAGTCCTGCCCCAGCACCCAGCACCTCTCTCTGCTGAGCCAGACGGCTTGGTGATCTCCAGCCCTGGGACAGGGAAGTCCCCAGGTCCAATGAATGACAATAACAGTGGGAAGACCCTGGAACCTGGAAGGCTGGAGAAGTAGCTCCAAGACACCCATGAGGGAGGCTGCTCAAGAACAGGCAGGACCCGCCCTTCATCCAAACAGGAGAGGATCCTGTGACCCCGGATTCCCACTCATTCCCAGGAACTGTCTGGAACAGCACAAAGCAACCCCACCCACCCCATCGGCCCTGGGAGGATTCCCTCCAGCCTGCCCAGAGGGCCGAAGTTAGGACTCCGATCTCAGAGATCACCAGGCTGGCAGGGGAGTCCAGACGTCCCAACCCAGCTTATCCCCAGGTCTCACCACAGGCGAGGAGATTCGACAGCCCGGGCAGTCGCAGATTGGAGGATGCACCTGCAGAATTCCTTTGGACATAAGCGTCTTCAGACTTTTTCCTGTGAGGAGAGCCGAGCACAGCTGGTGAGGGGCAGTCAGGGCATAGATGGAGCCTCTGGGGCGCAGTCACCGGCAAAGCCAGTCCCCACTCCCGGAAGGTGTATGAAATGCACACCAACCTTCCAAACCCACTGTCGTCCAACTTCGGAGCCTGCTGCCCGCCCCACCCTCGCGGACGAGAAGGGGATCTGCTGGGCTCTGAAACTCAAATCCTGGGCGAGGCCTTCCCCTGGTGGAGGGCGGCTTCCTCTCAGCCCTGGCGCCCCTCCTCCTGCCCCACCCTCTCTTAGCGGGTCCCGCCCGAACAGTGGCCGGGCAGTGTAAGGTCGAGCTAGGGAACTGGTGAGGGGCGGCGCGGTCGTGACCCAGGCCTGCGTCAGTCCCCAATGCAGGAAAGGGCAGCCACTGCGGAGCCTGAACTCCTAAAAAACCAAACGCTACCGGGTCCCAAACTTCCCAAGACCCTCACCGCGCCAGACGGTCGCCGCGCTTATCAGGTGCCCCCGATCTGGCCCCCAAAGGTGTATTGTCGCACCTTTGGAGTCACCATCCAAACAGGCTGCTCCAGGTCTCGCTGACACTGTTCCAGCTCCGCGCGCCCACGCCCCGCCCCACTCCCGCGGCCCCACCTACCCGCGCAGCCCCAGCCAGTGTGCACTCGCACCCCGGCCGCACGTGCACCTCTCCGCTCGAGCGGGAACCAGTGGCTCCGAGCCTGGGGAGGGAAGGCGTCCCTCCCAACCCGTCTCCCGACTTCCTGTAAACTTCCTCTGGGCCTGAAGGCCCAGGGGCTTCACAAAGACCTGCCGAGCTGAGGGAGCGCCCGCTCCTGCGTAGCTCGGGACCCCAGCACTCTGTGGCCCGAACTGGGAGGACAGTGGAGGCCGAGGGCGCTCTGCGGTGTCCACTGAAGCAACCGTGCGGGGGCAGGCGGGGTGTGTGGGTCCCTGCAGCAGCTCTGGAGCTGCAGCGCCCTCTCTGGGCCAAAACCAAGTCTCCCCAGTGGCAGAGCGAAGGGCTCGGACCCGCGGGTCCCGAGTAGCGAAGGAGAGGGACGGCGGCTTGCGCCCCCACGGCGGCCGCACCTTTGTGGCGGATGCTGCGCTTCCAGTCCTTGGCCGTCTCGCGGCCGCTGACGAACTGGAACTCGTTGGGCGTGAGCCACTCGCCGCGGTGGCGGATGGACGGGCCTTTGCTGCCCTGGCAGAGTTTCCGTACGTAGAGCAGAGCACGGTTGGCGCCGCACTCCACCTCGATGCACGGCTCACCGTTGTCCAGCAGCGGCTGGAAGTCCGCGGCCGCGGCGGCCGAGAGGAGCTCGAGGGCTAGCGGGTCTCGGGGCAGGTGGAGGTGCGGCGTGGCCTCGTGCAGGCTAAGGTAGGCGCGCGGGGGCCGGAGTGGTGCAGCCAACAGTGCTTCATAGCCTGCAGCAGAGGCCGGCAGCGAGGCGGCCGGGGGCAGAGCTGCCGCGGCGGGCAGCGGGGCCAAGTAGCCCGGCAGCGGAGGCAGAGGCAGCGCGGCCAGGGTCGGGTGGAAGGTGGCCAGGGCCAGGGCCAGGTCCTCGCGGCCCGGGAGCTCCTTTTTGACCGCCGGCATGGCGCGCGGGTGGCCCAGCAGCCGGCTCTCGGTCGCCGGCGCAACTTATTTTGGCCCTGGCTGGAGTTGCGTCTCCGCCGGCCCTGAAGGCGCCTGGCCGCGCTTCCACCCCGCCCGCTACTGCGCCCTGGCACCCGAAGCCGCCGCCGCGCCGCCCGCCGGGCCGCCCCCGCCTGCTACCCGGCCTGCTGGAGGGGTCTCGGCGGACCCAGACATGGTGTTGCCGGAGCTGCTATTGATCACAGACCGACTCGCCCTGCGCCGCAGGTGCCCCGCGCTGGCGCTCAGTGGGGCGTCGGGAGTCCACTGGAGCCCGCGCCCTGGGGCAGTCCTGCTGCCCGCTGTGCCCGGCAGTGAGGAGTCGCGGAGTCGCCAGGCCCGCTCCCCGCCCTGCCCGGGGGTCCCAAGCTCCCGCCCCGCCCCGCCCTGCTGCCCAGCCGCGCACCCGCGTCCACTGGCGCGCGCCCGCCCGGCGGGGACTTGGGAGACTCCCGCCGCCGCCGCCGCCGCTGCCGCCGCCACAACTTGGCCCATTTAAACAGCCCCGGCGCGGCGGGCGGGCGCGGGCTCCAGCGGGGGGTGCGTGACGGTCGACTGAGTTTGTGAGGCGGGACAGGGCTGCACCCCCCACCTCGGGTCAGAGCAAAGAAGGGAGGGAGACCCTGGGGAATGCACGCGGGCCAGATGGGGCACCAGGTCACTGTTGGGTCTCAGGCTTGAGTTTGGGACCCCCTGTGGGGCAGCTTGGTTGGTGGCTTTTCCCAGGGTGGATGATCCAGCTTCCCTGGCCCCTCCAGTGTGTGAGCCTGTGGCTCTGAGTAGGAGTGTTTGCAGGGTGCTTCTCTTCGTGTACAGAGTGTGAGGTTGTGGATTTGTGGAGAGTTTGAGTTCTGTGCATAAGGATAGAAATTTCCTGTAGTGCACTTGTTCACTCTTGAGGTTTTTTTTTTTTTTTTTTTTTTTTAATCATCCCCATTTTATAGATTGGGAACCTGAATCAGAGAAGCCAAGGAAGCTCCTGATGACACACAGCTGTTTTAAATCTAGGATGTCTGCTTTCAGGACAGTATCAGCCATGGGGCAGGAGTAGGTGACTGAATCAGAGTGGGGATGAGGAAGGTGGACAGCTGGCAGAATGAGTGTGCACACCACTACATTCTGTCCCCACTAGGAGGGGGTCTGAGAAAGAGGCTTCTGATAGTCCATGCCCACTTAGGCGTTCTGGGGGCAGGTCAGTCTGGTGATCGGCCTTCTGGTTAGTCCCCCCCGCCCCCATTCTGCATGAACTTGGAGTTTCTTTTTAGGAAAAGAAACTGAGAACTGCCCTGGAGCTTGGAGCTGGTTAGAGTGACTTGTCTTTGGTGTGTCATGTTAGATGCACCAGAAAGTGGTCTCACATCCCAACACAGAATCCCAGCCCTGTCCCTGACCCCCTGAGACACTCCAGCAGGGCATCCCTGGGAGCCTCAGGTGGACCACAGGCCTGTCTGCACAGTGCCTTCTAAAAGGGGAGGGAGGCCTGGGTGGGAATGAGGGACAGCTCACCATCCCCTTCTGGAGCAGACACCAGCCCAGCTGGGCTTGGAGTGGACCACTGGTGACCTCTGTGCTTCTGTTACCAACTCACCCACAGCCAAGGCACCAGCTGGGCCCACGCTGACCTGGGAGTGAGGTCTGGGTGGGATGTGCTGTGCTTAGACCAGGAATGTGGCATGCCTGAGCCCCAAACCTCTCCTGCCTTCCAACTGAGGCTACTACTGGTGTATCATCTGCTAGGGTCTGAGGGGCCGGGGAACCTGGCTTACCCCTCCTTTCTTTATCACCCTCGGGCCCCTCACCCCTCCTGCAGCCTGGACACCACCCCGTGGTGTGCCTTTCTCTAAGGCACAATCTGCCTCCTGAGAGGATCATGATGGTGGGTGGGTGTGCCACATCTGGAGGGGGCTGGCCCTGTGTGTCCACTGCCTGGCACGGCAGCCCTGACCCTGCTGCCAAGGACTGGGGCTTCTCATGTCCACCTCCCCCCGTCCTGGCTTCAGCCTCCTGGCCCTCACTCCATGGTTGGAGGAAGCACAGGCTCACACTGGTCCTGGTGGTGGTGGCAGGGCTCCCTTCTGTCCCCCCCAGCAGGCTCCTCTTGCTCAGCACGTGTTAGAAAGATAGGAGGACCTCTCTTTGGGTTTCTATCTGGTCTGGGGACCAATCCAAACCCCATGCCAGTCTTCCCCAGGATTTCTTCCTGAAACAAACCCGAGATCGTCAAAGCTGGGGGACCAACCCCTCACCAGCTTCACAGAGGGGACCGATCCCAGGCTGGTCCTGGGAAGCAGAGTGTCTTGCCCCAGGATGGGATCCTCACCCTTGACCTCACACTCAGGGACATCTGTGTCCTGGTCTGGGGCACTGGACCTCACCTTCCTCTGTGCTTCTCAGGCAGGAGCAAAGGACTGAGTTTTGGCTCTAGAATCGTCCCAGTCAGGCAGTCCGGACCGGCGGGAACGACGGCGGCAAAAGCCAAAGCCCCACCTCCAAACCCGCGAGGCCCCGCCCGCCCTCCACTAGGCGCCACACCGTCGCTGCTCCAGGTTCCCCCGCGCTGGGCCCTCCGCCGCTGGGCTGAGGCCGGAGCCGCCTCTGCCGCCGCCGGCAGGGGGAGGAGGGTCATAAATAACCCGCGGGCAGCGGTGCAGACTGTGACCCGAGACGTCCTGGGGGAGTGCGGGGGCGGCCGTCAGCACTTCTGCCCCCAACCCCACTGCGCCAGACTTGACCCATCCTGGAGTGCCTGCCTCTTAAAGCCCCTTTTTATCCATTCCTTCATCAGTCAATCAACCATTTATTGAGCGCCAGATGTGGTGTGACCCCAGGAAGAGACGACCCAGAGAAGGGGTTGTGGGAAGAGAGATGCAGAGGAAGAGTGAGAGCACAGGTGTAGAGTCGGAGGAAGTGGAAGTGCGGGTGGGCAGAGTCCTGGCCTGCCTCCCGGCTTCTCTGCCTGAGCTCACCAGCTTCTTCAATGAGGAGGGTGCTGCATGGGAGCACACCCAGACCCACCAAGAACAGGGGGACATGCAGGGACTGAGCTTATGGGCCACAGGTGTGGCTGACAATGAGCTATGAGGAAGCACACCTGTGTACACAGCTGCCCAGCCACCCACAAATGCATGCATGCTCAAAAACATACAAAGAGCAACCACAGGTGTGTCACACTCATGACTTTCTGTGTGCCAGCACAGTAGCTGCTGAGCCTGTATGCATCGGACAGGTTCATGGAGCACACAGATCCTCAAATGCTTCCCACAAGCACCAACACAGAACAGGATGTGGGCTAAGAGATACAGATCACAGATATCCCAAGACTGGGACTTGAAACACAGGCACAGATGGACCCAGGTCCACATGTTCACCTGCCAAGGCAGGGTGTCAGGCACAGGTGACACCCAGTTGGTTGCACTATGGGTCTAGAAAGAGTTAACCTGGAAGGTCAGGGGTTAGAGGTTAGCCAGATGAGGCTCCCTCAGACATTCCTGCAAAGTAGCTAGAAACTTCAGGAATGTGGCTCTTTCAGATCCAGGGAGAGCTGCCCTGCTGGGACACCTGGGCAGCTAGCTGTGAGCTGAAAAGAAGCCATGCCATGTCTCTCAGCATGCAGGAAGGTGTTTTGGGGCTGTCCACTACCTTAGTCTCTGCCACTTAAAGGAACAAAGAGATAGGGCCTGAGCTCAGCCTCACCCCACTCCTGTGGCCATGCAGTTGGTGTCCAGATGCACACATGCAGGAATTCTAGCAGGCACCCACAGCGCCCCGCACTGCTGGAGTGACGTTACCTGTGCAGTGACAGTCACATGTCATGTTCAAGGGTGTCAACACATGCAGGGACCAGACACAGGCACAGTGATGCACATGTGCTCAGCACTCCAGACTTCACCCTCAAGGCATCACAGAGCCCTCTCCTACTGGTCTGGCAGCATCGGCCTAATCCTCTGTCACCAGTGGGTCTGTACGCTCGGCCCTTCTGGAGAAGGGACAGAGATGCCTGTTTCTGACCACATGGGGGCAGAAGCAGCCCCCATCTTAGGGCAGTCTTCCTGGTGCTGTGGTCCCACCCGAATGTAGAATCTGTTGGGGAGGCTGAAGCAGGTGTGCAGAGCCTCAGACCCTCCTGGCAGCAGCTGCATGACCCAGTCTTCTCTGCCCTTCTTGGGACCTTACTTTCCCATCTGAAAATGAGAGGTGGGCTCAAAACCCACCTTCTAAAGCCTTCTTTAGCTTGGAGTAAAACAGTCAGCAGAGCAGCTATGGGAGGTGGGAGCACCAAACCCCTGCACACCCTAGACACTTTCCTCTGTAAATGGACCTGGAGCGCAGAAACTGAGGGGCTCCATCAACTCTGAGCCAAGCAAAGGGAAAGAAATGAGTTCTCTAGTGCCCCCTGAGGCCCCCAAATCTATCTCATCTGTCTCACTGAGACAGATGTGAGGGTGGTTTATATTCTTCTCCTCCCTGCAGACAGTATGGCCGCACTTGGGCCCAGTCTGGATACTAGAGCATACACAGGGGTGCATGGGAGCAGCTGCTGTCCTGCAGAGTGGATGCGGGGGCAGGGTGCAGTTCTCTCCCTCATGGCTCAAATTATTGTAGAAATGTTGTGCACCCTCAGAGCCACCAGAGCTAAGTGGCACACAGGCCTGAAGTGCAGTCTCACCCACTCCACGTCCCAAGGGTGTGTCAGCAGGGGTGGAGTGAGGGGCCCCATGTGCTCATGTGTGTCAGTGCTGCGTGAGGGGTGATCGTGTGCTAATGTGTGCCTGCCCTGTCCTCCTGCCATTCACTTTAGCGGACACTCAGCACAAATACGGTGTGAAGGCCTCAGGGACCCCTGTTCCTTACTCTGGGAATCTGGGCCTTCATTGGTCCAGCCCAGCAGTGCTGGTTAGAGTTCACTCTGTGTACAATTCACAGCCCCTGGGAGCCCTTGGGCCAGAGCCCACCAGGAAGCCCTGATAGAGGCACTAGGCGATGCTGTCTGCAGAGCTTTGGGGCAGAGGTCATCCCCAAGTGGGGAGAGGAGTGGGTTCAGTGGGGTCTCTGCCAGACTGCCAGGTGGAAACAAGAGGACATCTGGGCAGTTCCTGCACAAAGAAAACCCTGGGTGGGATGTGCTGAATCATCACGGAGGGTGCTGGAGGGAAAAGGAAAGGGCTAGAAGGGGTCAGGTGGTCAGCTGCTGCTCTGACTCACCTGAGAGCCCCCTCAGCTGTTCAGGCTGCAGGGTGGATTCTCAGTGCTGGGGTAGTGGCTTTCCTGACACACCCTGGCACATGGCAGGTACCAGTGTCTTAAGGACTGTCCATGGGGCATCCCAATGTGGCCATGGGTGTGGATCCAGCTCATACCCTGATCTGGTGCAGACCAGGCTGGGCTCTGGGCTCTCTGAGCCATTCCTAACTTGACATGGCTACCCTGTCCCTGGGCAGCACCATTGCCTGACTGCTCCGCTCTGCTACCACCTGCCCTGGAATATCTACATACCTTCCTGTCCCCAGAAGCTTATTAAGAGTTGGACTACAGATCTGGGAGGCTGAGGCAGGAGGATCACAAGTTCCAGGCCAGCCTTAGCAACATAGCCGGCAATGTAAGCAACTTACAAGACCCTCTCTCTAAATAAAAAAATTAAAAGGGTTGGGGATGTAGCTCATTGGTAAAGTACCTCTGGGTTCAATCCTCATTACTGAAAAAAGAGGGTACTGCCACAGGTACCCTCTTCATCAGAGAGAGATACCTGAAAGTCTTCTGCTGAAGCAGCCTGGGTAGACATCCTTGGTCTTCAGCAAGCACTGCCCAAGCTGGAAGGTAAGGTTAGATCTAAGGGGGCATAAATGGGGTGTGGTGCTGTTCTGAGGACCCTGCCACTGACACAAGGTTGAGGCAGAGTGCCCACGGACACAGCCAGGGACAGGCAGTGGTCACACCCTAGAGGGGTCTGAGATCCTGCATCCCAAGTGCTGGCTGCCTGAGAGCTCCTGATGCTTATCCATGTTTCTCCTGTGAAGTGCCTTCTCTGTACACCAGCGAGGGTTCATGGGGAATTTTTGCTGTCTGGGGCCCCACAGGGCAGGATTCAGGCCTAGGAGAAGCAGATATGGAAGCTCAAAATAGAGAAAACTAGTCAGAGTTGCCTGGTAACAGCATTGCCCTTCTCCTGGGTAGAAGGATGCAAGAGAAAGCTAATGGCCACCTGCTGAGAGCCTGACACTGATGGCAGCCCAGGGGCAGGCCGGTGTACCAGATGCCCCCCAATGTCTCATGTCCTTGCCCCGGTGTGGCCTGTGTCAGCATGCACACGGCATTTGGGGTGGAGCAGTGGTAAGTGTTCAGGAACAGAACACAGAACAGCAGCATACACTCAGGTGAGTGACAGGGAGCAGTGGTGCACACACAGGTGTGTGACCCAGGGACCACGCGTGGTGTTCAATGCAGAGTGCCTGACGTGGAGCATGCTCCCTCACACCGCCCAAGGCTGCCCAGTTGTCTGGGGCTCTCCCTTCAGTGTGTCTTCATGCTATAACACTGTCACCCTGTGCTCAGTAGGTCACACCTCTGAACCAGCTGCATCAAGAAGAGGGCATGGGGACTGGGGATGTGGCTCAAGCGGTAACGCATTCGCCTGGCATGCGCGGGGCGCTGGGTTTGATCCTCAGCGCCACATAAAAATAAAATAAAGATGTTGTGTCCACCGAAAACTGAAAAATAAATATTAAAACAAGAAGAGGGCAGGGACACGTGAGGCCCCACCTGGAGGGCCGGCAGCCCCTTCATCGACACTGGTGTCTCTGTCATGTCAGGGAGTGTTGGAGGTAGGAAGCTTGGGGGGACGAGATGGCTGTCCTGGCTTCCTGATGTATAGACCGAGTCTGACTCCGGGCTCCCATTGCCACCCAGCCCCAGTCCTTGGGGGGACGAGATCGGTTGACAATGACATCCTTTGAGGTGCACTGGTGGCTTTGTGCGTGGAGGTCCTGTGAGGCCGTCTGGACGTGTAAGTTCCTATTCCTGACTAGCCAGGCTCCCTGGGACCACCTCATCTCTTGCACTGTGTGAGGGCAGCTGGGGCAGCCCTGAATGCTGTTCCACGGGACCAGGGCTCTGCTGCTGGATGGCCAGGACCCAGGTGTGGCCCCAGGTGGGGATGTGTTGAGGCCCTGTGCAGAGCCCATATGCAGAGGCTCATGACCTGATGACAGCCACCGGGAAGGAACGGTGCACACATCTGCAGCCATACTTCACTCGTCTGCATGAACGGTCAACGCAGGGCCTTGGGAAGCCAGACAGGGCTCATCTATGGCTGCTCACTCCAGGGGTGTGTGGGCATTTGCAGGCCAGGTCCAGGGGCTGCCCAGTTCCCTAGAACCTAGCCTGTGATGGCAGGAGGGACTCAGGGCCCTGGGCACCATCTAGCCTTCTGAACAGTGCACAGTCCCTACTCCCACCCCAGCCCCCACCTGCAGCACTGAGGCCGAGAGTAATAAAACACCCACCTCACAGGAGACAGCTTTATCTTGTTGATCGGAAGTCTGCCAGCCCAATTTATGATGGAACATAAGATCTCCAAATCTGAATTTATGTGCCGTAGTATAACGAGAGGTCAATGAGATTGAAAGTGGGCTCCTGAGAGGAGCTGGCAGGCTCACTCCCAGGTGCTGTAAGGAAACCTCACAGTCTTTGTCCCCAACTCCAGCCTGGCCCAAGAGGGAAAGGACCGAAAAGGAGAGCCCTGCCTGAGAGGCACACCGGTGGGTGTAAGGGGGAGAGAGAGGGACTCCCTCGGGGCGGGGCCACGGCTGTGGCAGGAGTCTTGGAGAGGGCCAGCCTGGACCATCTGTGCTGAGGATGCAGATCTTGTGCCTGGTCTCAGGCCTGGCCCTCAGCTGTGGGCGAGCCCCTGGCTCAGAACAGTCACAGCAGAGCTCTGGCTCTGGCCCAGGGACCCACCGCCAAATGGAGTTGCCATGGGTGACCATGAACCCATGGCCCCCACCCAAGCCCTCTGGAGCCCTCTGTCCTCATCACCCCCTGGAGTCAGGGGTGGGGTATGAGGAGGGTTGGCTCTGTCTGGGGTGGGCACCTGGCCAGCAGGAGGCTGGCTTTCTGTGCCCCAGGGCAGACCCTGACTTTAGGATTTATACAAATAAATGAAATGAAAAGTGCTGGCAGCCCTGATCTGATTACAGCCATTCATTCTCTGGTCGTTAATAATTTGTGCAATAAAGGGTTGCGGCTGCTCCAGTGTGGGGGTGGCTGCGGCTCAGCCTTCCCTTGGCGCCGGCTTCGGGAGCTGGAAACATGAATTATTAGTTTCTTATCGCTCGGACCGCCATCGCTCATGCTGCCAGGACCTGGTGGGAGCTGGCGGAGGTCCCCCGCCTCCTCTGCTGGCCCTGAGCTGCTGCTTCTCTTAGAGACTCCCGGTGGGGCTCAGCACTACCCCACCCAGCCCCTCTGGGAGTGTGACCCTTGGAGCAGGAGGCTGCAACAGGCATGGGAGCTGCAGTGCTGTGCTCTGAGCCTCAGATCCTCTCTGTAAGTGAAGCCAGACCTCACACGCCAGCAAAGCACTGGCCCAGTGAGGGTGGGGTCCACAGACTGCCTAGCCCCTGACCAGAGAGGAGAGGAAGTCCCATCTGGGAGCCACAGTGCCTGAGACAGGTCAGAGCTCCATCACCTGCAGGACAGCCAGGGCTTGAGGAAACCCTGAGGAAACGGATGGTGCTGGCTAGGGTCTGGGTGGGGTAGCGGGGAGCCTTCTGGGGGCTTTGTGCCTGGTCTCCTGGGCTTTTTGTCTGCTCCTCCAAGTACAGCTGAGGTGTGTGGGCTGGGGGCTGAACTTCAAGGCCCAGCCCAGATGGTGACAAGGTGGTTACATGTCACAGAAGCATGCACCCTCCTGCAAGGCTCCCAGCCAAGCTGGGGAGTGCCAGGCTAAGGCAAAGCTAGGGTGAGGGAGGAATGGGGACCTGGCACTCACCTCGGCCTCTTGCCTGCCAAGCTCCGCCAGGAGCCTCCTGGGCTGCAGCCCTGCTTCATCTCTGTGAGGGTGTGGGACCTAGAGGGTAGGCATTGCCCAGGGCTGTTTGCCCACCACTTCCTGGCTGTGTGGCCTTGGAGAGACTGTCAGTTCTTCCAACCTCAGTCTGTGAAATGGGGATGAGGATAAAGGAGACAAAGTCAGTATGCATTGATGTCCGTGGGGTGCAGGTATCATCGTGGAGTGGGGTGGCCCCTGCAGGCCTGCGTGCTGGGCTGTCCCATCCTTCAGGCAGCATTGCTTCAAAAAGTCTTACCACGTTCCATCTGCTTTCTGTTTTCTTAACATCTGGACAGAGTTGTAGTGAATGTTCCCATGTACTGGTCTCCTCCCAGGTCATCTCTGTCATTTCTGGGTCACCTTCAATTGACTGGTTTCCTCTTCCCCTGCTGGGCTGTGTTTTCTGCTTCTTTGCACACCTGTGAGGGTGTCCTCTCTCTCTCTCTCTCTCTCTCTTCCCCTCCCTCCCTCCATGTTTATTTTGTTTATTTATCTTTATGTGGTGCTGAGAATCAAACCCAGGGCCTCATACCTGCTACACCTCATCTCTGAGCTAACCCTCTCACAGTGCCTGGGCTGCACAACATGGCTGACCCCATGCCCTCTGCAACCTAACACATCCTCAGCCCCAACAGCTGCCAACCCACTTTTTTTTTTTTTTTTTTTTTTTTTTGGTAGTACAGATGGATAGAATGCCTTTATTTTATTTGTTTATTTTTGTGTGGTACAAAGGATCAAACCCAGTGCTCACACACGCTAGGCAAGCGCTCTGCTACCGAGCTATGGCCCTGCCAATCCAATTTTGCTATGGTGCTCTGGTTAGGTCTGGGACTTCCTGAACATTGCCCAGGGAGAGACTGAAGGGGCTCTGTGGGCCAGGGCCGGGGGGCTGCAGCCCCTGCAGCAGCCAAGTCCGGCTACTTTCTGCCTCTAGGGCATAGCCTTTCTTCCACCTGCTGTGGCAGAACAGGAAGCCCCCACCCTGCACCTGGCACTGAAGACCACTCATCAGGGCCTGAGACACAGAGCAGCCCGGGGTCCCTCTTTCTAACCCTGTGCATTCTTGGTGCCAGTTTTGAATGCCATTTCCGCCAGGAAGCTTCCTGGATCCTCCAGTCAGAAAGCATCCTGTTCCTTGAGCTTCTGAACTCACCCAAACCATGGTATTCTGACTCCCACAGAAATCCTGTCTTCCTCTAACTGGACGGGACCCCAGTGGAGGGCACTCAGGCATTCTTGGCTGATGGTTCTTTAACTAAAACCAGAAGAGAACAGCCAACCAAGGGCACTGTCCTTCTGGCTGGGCTGTGGGCAGGGCTGAGGTCTGCCTGATATCTGAAGGTCCAGAGGCTCCAGGCTTCCCACAGCCCCAGGCTGGGCTCTCAGAGGGCTGCTCCTGCTGGGGTCTGCCCTTCCCCATTTTTCTGGTCCCTCTACTCCTCGTCCCCTGTGGCCTGTCTAGCCACCTCCCTGGCTACCACACCACACCCTCTACCTCAGATGGCTTCCTCCAAGCCCCAGCTCACACACAGAATCCCTTACCCCCGGGAGCATACCAGGCATGCACAGTCCACTGACTCGGCCTTGGCCAGGCTGTGCATCAACACAAAGACAGCTGGCTGGGTTTCCCTCACCCAGGTCTGGAGCCCCTCAATGGGGAGCCCCCACCCCCACTCCGTGTGGTTGCCTCTAGACTGATTTCATTTATCACTGACCGAGGATGAGTAATTTCATTGTGAAGCACAGTTCAGGGTGATAGATGAGGGAGCAGGGCAGGTGGTCGCCTTGCTGTCTTCCCCTCCAGAGGGAGGCTGGAAGGAGGATCCTGCCTCTCCACAAGTGGAGGCTGCAGCTGGGGAGGAAAGAGCCCCATCAGGGTGGTTGGCCAGGCCAGGTGGGAGTGAGGAGGCAGGGAAGGCAGACCAGGTCTCCCTGTCCAGATAGGGCAGGACAAGGACACGGCCATCCCCCACGTCCTGACTAGGGCTGAGGCTGAGGGCCCTACAGGTGGGAGTATGGAGGGGCAGATGTGTAACTCCAGCATCCAAACTGAAAAAGTGGGGATGCTTTCCTCTGAAAATTGCCACAGCAATCAGCTTCTCTTTGAATCCATGTGTTTCTGTTTTGTTTCCTTTTTTTTTTTTTTAAATTTGCAGTACTGTGAACTGAACTCACTGAGCCACACCCCCAGCCCTTGTCATTTTTTAATTTTGAGACAGGATCTTGCTAAGTTGCCCAGGCTGGCCTTGAACTTGAGATCCTCTGTCCTCAACCCTGCTAATCCACGTGTTTTTAACAATGCCCATCTCACCAGCTACTGCACACCTACACTTCAAAGTAACATTTGCTGGCTGGGGCTGGAGCTGGGGCTCAGTGGTAGAGCACTTGCTTAGCATGTATGAGACAGTAGGTTCGATTCTCAGCACCACATAAAAATAAGTAAAATAAAAGGTATTGTGTTCATCTACAACTAAGAAAAATAAACAAACTAACACTTGCCATTGGTCTCTTCCAGGTGTTTGGTGAGGGACCCTGCATTGCTGCTGGTGGGATTTGTGGTTCTGGCCTGCCCACCCACTCCAAGGTCCCCAGCCTGGGTGGGATGCGTGTGGCTGGTGGAAGCTGGAAGGCACAGGTGCCAGGGAGCAAGCTCACCCCTACTGCTTATGGTGGGCAGGTTCTGGGGTCTGGGAGGGCTGAGCGGACCCAGGACTTCCCTCCCCTGTCAGCCAGCAGCCTCCCTCTGGCAGGCAGGTTAGCGCCCCCCCCCCTCGCTGTGTGACAGTCCCTGTCAGTCACCATGGTTGAGGGCCCAGAGAGAAGCGGGGGCGGCGACGGGAGGGGGCGCTGGCTGGCGGAGCTGTCCCCAGCCGGCCGGCTGCGTCCCCGGAGGCTGGCGGCTGCGGCGCCAGGCGCGTCCGGGAAGTCTGGGCAGCCGCCTGCCACTGCCCCTGGTCTGCCCCCAGCCTGCCCCCGTGAGCTTAACCCTTAGTCTCTCTGGACTAACCCTCGTGCCCAGGCCTGGCTTAACCCTTATGTCTCACTGGTCTAACTCTTCTGTCTCAGGGACTAGCTGACATCCGCTGTGCCTAAGTTGGCCCCCGTGGGCAGCCCAGGAGCAGCGCCTACTGGAGCTTCAGGCTGGAGGAAGACGCTGGCCCAGGTCACTGAGGACACTGCCCCTCCCACCTGTCCCCTTTCCCCAGGGTCTGCAGCCAGGCCTGTGTCTTCCTCTTGTACCACAGGGATACAGTGAGGACACACTGGATAATGATGATTTCTGCTAAAATTGTTAGTATGCTGGGCTCCCTACCCAGCTCCTCCTGCAAATCATGAAGCTTGTCAAGATGGCCTGCCCAGGAAACAGGCTCTGAGAGGCCAGGACTTGGCTCAGCCCTGGCAGGGTGGTAGAGCTGGACCCTGCCTCCTGCACCAGGGCTAAAGGCATTCCCTCCCCTCTCTCCTGTCCCCTGCCCCTTCCTCTTCTCCCTCCCAAGCAGATGGTGCAGAAATTGAAATGGACTTGTAGGGAGGTGGGCCTCTGGATTCTCAGAGTCTGTGAGGAGGGTCTGCGATGATGAATCCCTGGGAGTGGGAGTGTCTTTGGATCTCCAGGAGGAAGAGTCCACAGTCATGAAACCCAGAGAAAATGGACTGCAGCAGTTCCAGTCAGGTGAGACTCAACCTCTCCTTGACTCTGGAGGGGCTAAGGGGTAGACATTGTACCAACCCCTGTAGCCCACTGCAAAGCCAGCTTGAGTTCTCACACAAGATTGGCATTCGAATCATAGATAGGAGCCTTAAAAATAACGTGAAGGTCGGCTGCTGTGGCACATGCCTATGATCCCAGAGACTTGGTCCAGAGTTATTAGGATAATGAATTTGAGGCCACCCTTGGTTACTTAGCAAGACCCTATCTCAAAAACAAAAGAAAACAAAAACAAAAAACAAAATACAGAGAGAGAGAGAGAGAGAGAGAGAGAGAGAGAGAGAAGACTAAGGATGTTGATCAGTGGTAAAGTGACCCGGTATTAAATCCCCAGCACAAACAAACAAACAAACAACAAAAACTAGAACTTTAAGGGGTTAAGGTGTAGTTTAGTGGTAGAGCACTGCCCAGCATGCTCTACCATGAGGCCTGGGTTCAATAACCAGCACCAGGGAAAACAAAAGAAAATAAGACATTAAGGAACAGAAATCATTGGTCAGCCAGAGAATGACAGAAAAGCTTGGGCACACTACTGGAAACACGGGAGAGAGAGAGGTGCTCCAAATTAAGGCTTCTAGGGTTTCCACAGTCTCAGCCTCTCTACTACACGTATTCAGTTCCCCATGACTTGGCTGAGGTCTGGGTAGTAAGTGTGTGCAACGGGACGTGGGCCTTCAGCCCCTCCAGTCAAGGAGAGGTTGAGTCTCACCTGGTCAGAACTGCTGCAGTCCATTTTCTCTGGGTTTCTTTGTCTGAGGCTTGGGAGGTCTTAGCACAGCTGTGGCCCACAGGTTGGGCAGGGATACCTGGGGACCCAGAGTCCTGTAGCACCTGCAGGGCAGTCCCAAACCATCTTCCTGGCTCCTGTGCATTTTAGGTGGGTAGTGGCTGGCTAAATTTCTCAGCATCTCCCCAAGTGTCCCCTCACTTGTGACCTTGGATTCAGTACCCAGTATCATCCTAGGTGGAGACAGCTGGATTTACTGAACTACAGGAACTCTCTCCATTTTTCTGAGGAGGAAAGAAAAGAGGATGGGAGACTGGTTTCTGAGAGCCAGGTCCCATGCCAGGAGGACCTCTGGCTGCATACAGCCACCTCTTGCAGTAGGAGGACAGTAGAGTGAGCACATGTGGAGGGGCTGGGGTCCAAGAGACTGACCATGAAGGACACTATGCACCCAGCCAAGGTCTGCATCTTATGCCACTATCAAAGCCTACGGGTGGGTGAGGATGATTCCATGGGTTATGCTGCACTGCTGCGGTACATCCTTAAAACTGGCAAGAGTGGGTTGGCAAGTGAGGAGGCCTTGACCCAGAGGATAGTGCTAGATCTGTCCTGAAGGCGGTGGAGCCCACTGGCCACGCAGCGTGAGATACTTGCAAACTTCTCTTCCTATACAACTGACCAGGAGGCCAGAGAGAGGCAGAGTGAGGAAAGTCAGGGTCAGGGTGAATTGACCCTTGGCCTGACTGATGAGAGACTGAACATGTTTAAGGGCCAAGGGGCTGAGGTGGGGGCTGAAGATCCAGGAGAGTTTCCCCCAAAGCAAGGTCAGACTTAGATGGGAGGTGGACCCCCGGCATCAGGCCAAGGGCAGGAATGCCTGATGGGTGGGGGTCTGTTCAAGGTTGGTGAAGGAGGAGGAAGGCTGGGAGGGAGTCAGGGCTTCTGCCAATGGCTCGGTGAGGTGCAAAGGTGCAGAGGTTGCTGCTAAGTGACTGAAGCCACAGTGTGGGCAGAGGTGAGCCACCGGGATCTCTGCAGGGAATAGTGTCAGGAGGTGGAGCTCCTCTGCAGCTGGTGAGGGCAGATTAGGTAGAGAGGAGTCGTGGACCTGCAGCAGAAGGGGGCTGCAGGTGGAGGGAGAGTAGGGCTCTTAGCCTCAGCCCAGAGAGTACTGATCTGGCTGAGGATGGTGGGGCTCGAGTTCTAGGGACAGCTGGGTACTAGCACTCAGGCACAGCTAGATGGCTGTGTGTGGGGCACATATGGCCTGCATGGCGTATTTTTTTATTTTATTGAGATAGTATTCACATTACAGGGGCTGGGGTTGTGGCTCAGCCTTAGAGTGCCCGCTTAGCATATGTAGGGCCCTGGGTTCAATCCTCAGCACCACAAAAAATAAATAAACAAGATAAAGGTATTGTGTTCAACTACAACTAAAAAAATATTAAAAAATTCACAAAACATAAATTTAAGCTCAAAGTGAAAAATTCAGTGGTGCTTTTTGCATTCACAGTGTTGTACAACTTGAAATTTCGCCTAACTCTTGACACATTTCGTAGCACCAAGCAGTCACCCCTGTTCTTCCTTCCCTCGAGCTGGGTAACCACAACTCTACTTCCCGTTTCTATGGATTTGCCTGTTCTGGACTCTTTTCTAGATGGAGTCCTGCACTAGGTCCCCTCCTGTGTCTGTTTTTGCTGATCATACTGTTTTCAGAGTTCATCCATGTTGAAGCATGTGTCAAGCTTTATTTCCTTTGGGGCTGAATAGCATTCACCCTGTGGATGGACCACAGTTGTATCATTCACCCACTGACGGCCCTGGGGTGCTCCAACTGTATGGCCATGGTGGGCAATGAGGTTGTCAACATTAAGTGTTGTTGAGCACTAGTTGCAGTCCTTTTTGGCAGGTGCCGGAGACTGGAATTGTGTGTCCTGTGTGATTCTGTGCTTAACTTTTGTGAGAAGTTGCCCTTCCACATTTCATAACCTCACCAGTCATACAAAAGGGTTCCAACTTCTCCACATCCTCATCAACACCTGTTATTTTTCTTTTTAAAATTCAGCATTCTAGCAGATTTGGAGTGGTACCTGGCGCGCTGGTTTTGTGTTTATTTTCCCCATCATTCAGGGGCTTCAGAAGGTGGAGTTTACCAGCGGGGTGGGAAATGAAAGTGTCCTGCCAGGAATGGGGTGAGATGGGGACAACAGGCCTGTGGGGATCACACAATACGCTGAGGAGGCCAGGTGCTTGCTGTTGACAGGAGCTGCTCACTGCTGGACCAGCATGAGAAACAGCCCTTCTTCCTCTATCCCCATAGTCCCTGCAAAGCTGGGTCAGTCCCTAGATGTGTGCACAGGGTCAGATCTGCAAACCTGCACCCTGGGGTCACAGAGTCAGTGCAGGGTCTCCCAGAGTGTGGGGAGGGACCCAGGGCAGGTGTCCTGACCAAACAGCTATGGACAGATCCTTCCCAGAACATAAGTCTAGAATTAGGGTCCAGAAAAAAAGCCCACACTTTGGGAGCCTTGCTATTGTTAAGGCATTTGTCTTTTCTGTGAAGCTTACTGTTTCCTCACCCTTACTTTCTACACATACTCTGGGAATTCCTGCACACACTTGGGCAGTGCTACAGGAATTCAGGCAGGTGCAACAGGGCTGGGAGGAGGATTTTTGCCCCCTGGGGGCTGTGTGGGAAGCCGGGCAGGTGTCAGCTTTGGACAGGGTCATGGGCTTGGTCACCTTGTGTAAGAGTTTGTGCATCTAGGGAGGCCATGATGGTGGGGGACACTCTCGTGCAGGTGGCACTGGGGGCCAGCACCTAAGCCTCAGGCTCTTTCTTGGATTTCTCCTGGGAGTGAGCAGAAGGAAGGACACAATGTGGGGACATTTCCTGTACTAGATGCTGATGGGAGGGTGTCAGGTGAACCTCATTGATGGTGTGTGGGAAGGGACCCCACGCTCAGATGCTCAGCCCCTGACTCTGGAGGACCACAGATACCTGTGTCCAGAGAAGATGTGTTCTGCTAGAGGCTGTGCTGGTTCCAACTGCCAGGCCCTCCCCTCTGCCACTGTGATCACTTCTCCTTGGGACTCCAGTCTAGGCACAGGCAGAGAGGGCTCCAAAGGTGGGAGGGCTTGTTTCCTACCACCAGACCCTGAGACTGGAGGCCACACCCTGCTTGGCTGTATCCCCTGCTCTCTGAGCCTCCGCCTGCTTTGTTGATCCAGGTTTTCTCATTTCCATGGCTGGGTTCTGTCTGGTGACATGGAAGCGAGAGGAATACAGGCTGCAGTGGTCTAGCAGGAAGCCCATCTATCTCCCTAAGGGAGCCCTCACTTCCCAGATCCTGGGTCTAGCTGCTGCAAGCTGTACAGAAGGGTCAGTGTGCCCTCTGGTGGCCAGTTCTGTCATTGCAGGCTGAGGGAAAGAAGCAGAGGACCCTCTCCTTAGGCCTGACCTCTGACTCTGTTCAGCTTAGCCCCCAGCTCAGTGTCCAACCTTGTCTTTGACATTGTAAAAACATTCTGGCTTTACTTTCATCCTCAGGGAAGCCACTTACCATGTGCTGAGGCAGCCCCAGAAGAGACTGGTCTGTCCACAGGGGCCCAGGTCTGTCCACAGCCACAAGAGGGAGCTTGGAAGTGGAGTTCCCAGCCTAGCCTTCAAATGAGACTGCAGCCCTGGCCACAGAGACCTGGGGCCTGGGTAGCTGGCCAAACCACACCTCAGATTCTGATCCAAAGCAGGTGTAAGATAATCAATGCTTATTGTTTTATGTTTGGGGCATGGGGCCAGAAACATGCCACCCTGAAGCATGTCTTTGGCATATTTCAAGGTGAAATACCGAGAAGCTGCTGAAAAGATGCTCTTTTGTAACTGAGATTTACATCCATCCATACTAGGAAAAATGGCAGATGCAGGTAGGACTTCCTGTTTGACACTCATTCCCTTTCTGCCTGGAAAAGTTTCTTCTGCAGAAAGAAGATGGGGCTCTGACACCTGCCCAGTCAGAGGTGGTCACATGTGGCTGTGCTGTGGAAGTTACCAGACAACAGGACAACCCTGGCTCCCTCTGCACCTCCCCCAAGCTTCTGCAGCCAGCACCACTGCCTGGGCCCTAGGAACCCAAAGCCCCCATCCACCATCCTGCCCCTCCCTGGGCCTCTTGGAGGAAGTGTGTGCCTCCTGTATTTAGGCATATAGTGCCTAAATTACCACATCACTTCCCCATTAATCTGTCTGTTGCTCCGTTTCCTTCATAGCTTAAAATCATCAAAACTTGAGAGGGAAAAGAATAAGTCAAGAACTTCCCTACAGGGCTACTTGGTTGCATGGTACCAGGTGACTCACCCAGGAGCATGGATGCTCCTGATGATGAGAGCAGTGCAAAG
This sequence comes from Callospermophilus lateralis, assembly GCF_048772815.1. Taxonomy (NCBI): domain Eukaryota; kingdom Metazoa; phylum Chordata; class Mammalia; order Rodentia; family Sciuridae; genus Callospermophilus; species Callospermophilus lateralis. Next base: position 47,646 of record NC_135311.1, read on the forward strand.
ACGTGGTTGGGAGCATAAGGCTGCTTGGTGTGTGTAGGCATGAGAGGCAGCGTGTGAGACGGTGGCTGCCCATGAACTCCTGACACTTCACAACACAGGCACCTTCCTGGGCCGGGGAACATGTGCTCCAGAGGGAAACAGACCATGAACAAAAACCACCACCTACAGGAAGATTCAGATCATAGTTCAGGGAAGGAAATACCAAGGAGATGTTTGCAGAGCCTGGGAAGTGAGCGGAAGGGGTTGGGGAGATAAGAAGGATATAGAATGAAACAGACATTATTATTACTGTGTGACTATATATGACTGCATGACCAATGTGATTCTGCAACCTGTATACTCAGAAAAATGAGAAATTATATCCCATCTGCTTCAAATTTATGATATGTCAAGATCATTGTACTGTCATGTATAACTAAGTAAAACAAACAGAGAACATTTGAATGGAAACCTAGGTGGTGGGTGGCAACGCTCTGGACATGGCTGCCTGCAGAGGAACAGTGAATGTGAAGACTGAGTGGTGCCCGAGACAGTGGGGAGGTCAGCAGGGCAGGAGCGGAGAACGAGAACATTGAGGTCAACAGGTGGGTACAGTCAGCCTGAGGGGTCGCAGTGTGAGCAGCTGAGTGTGGCTGGGGGTGCCCCGGACCACCGCGGGACTCAATGACCCACCACGAAAGACTCAGGGACTCAGAAGAGCCCTCGGCTCGTGGACACAGTTTGCCAGAGCCAGAGGATGTGGGGACGAGGGACGTGGGCAGGGCCAGAGCCCCAGGGCAGGCCCTGTGGGCCGCCGGGGAGTCCAGCATCTGCACCCCTGCCGCCATTTCCATGGGGGACGCCAGGGGAGGGGTTTATGGGCATCGAGGATGCCTCTGGGAAGACAGCTGGTCTGGAACACCGGCACTGGGGGCTCCCGAGAGTGGGAGGCGCAGGATGGGAGCCATGGACACATGCTCCAGGCGCATGTGGGGGAGAAGCCAAGGAAGCCGGGTCTGAGGGAAGCGGAGGAGAGAGCTGCAGGGGAACATGCCGCCCCTGGGATGAGGGAAGAAGGCCAGGCCTCGGGCTTCCTGGTACTGCACACAGCTGACCGGGAAGTGCGTGGGACAGCCCGCCTGTGACAAAGGGAGAAAAGGAAACTCACCGGGAGTTTCCAGAACCAAAGGACCCCAGAGGCAGTCTCACCAGAGGCCCTTCTACCCCAAACGAGCCCCACCCACCCAGGAAGGCCCCACCCACTAGGGTGAGACCACGCCCACTCAAGACAAAGCCTCACCAGTTCGTGATGAGACCACGCCTATTAGAATGAGGCCCCGCCCACCCTGGCTCCGGCATTGCCCTGCCCACATTCACATCAATACCGCTGCAGCGCCACAGGGCTGCCATCTCTGCCCATGGCCAGACCTCTCAGGTGCCCAGCCGAAAGCATCAGACCTGAGCCAGAGCCTCTAGACATTTCCAGAAGGCAACTCCTGAGTACCAGAGTGGGTGCTGGCCACCCACTGCTGTTCCCTTTCCAGAGTGGCTCAATTTAGGAGGAAAGTTGGGACCTCACAGGATGCTGCTGGGCTTCAGGCTTCCCCTGCTGAGGGGCAGAAGTAATGGCTAGAGCGTCCACACCCCACATCTGTTCTGTCTCTCACCTCCTCCTCTCTCTCCCGAGACCACAGCCTCTTGTTTCATTAACGAGAGTCCAGTGTGCCAATAGTCAAGGGGTTCTGACGAGTTCTGGGCAGAGCCAGGCCTTCATGTACAGGGACTGGCCTGCTGCAGGGGCAATAGGGACTTTGTGGACTGAGCACTGGAGGTGACCATCAAGCTGCTGTGATGGCCATTCCATCACTAGTCACAGCTGGAGCCCAGAGACAACCAGGCTCAGCCTGTCCAAACTTGTTCCCACTGCTTCTCCGTACAGGTCGCCTGTTTCCTGCTCCGTAGCCCAGGGTGGAGAGCACCACAGCCCAAGGTTCCATGCAGCTTCTTGCTTTCTCTGGGTACCACTGTCTTAGTTTGCTAAGGTTGCCGTGACAAAATGCCACAGATGGCTTAGAGCAGGAATGATTCCCCCAGGTTCTGGGGTCTGGAGGTCCAAGTCTACTATGTGAGCTGGGTCAGTTTCCGGAAGGGCCATTTAATCACCTCCTCAGGGGGCCCACTTCCAAATGCTGCCCCATGGGGTTAGGCTTCAGCCTGTGGATTTGGGGAAACATAGCACCCACCTGTCCCCTCAAATCTCTGCTTGGTGTATCATGTGTTGTGTTCCCTCAGATTCATTTGTTAGAGTCCTAATCCCCAGTCCTCCAGGATATGGCTATGTAGAGCAGGATCTTCAAAGAGGCAATTAAGGTTAAGTGAGGCCCTAGTCCAGTAGGCCTCCTGAGGAGAGTAGGATAGACTCACAGAGGACATAGGGGACAGAGGGCACCTGCAAGCCCTGTAGAGTGGCCTCAGGGACAGCCAGCCTGCAGCACCTCCATCTCAGACTCCAGCCCCCAGGGCTGTGAGGGATGTGTGTCTGCTGCTTGAGCTGCTGTCCTGGGTGCCTTGCTAGGTTGGCACGAGACTGTAGCCTGTGGCTGTGGGCTGGCATTTCCTTCAACCCTTCCTCATCCCATAGGGGTTCCCTTCAGATGGGCTTCTGGGACTCAGGTGGGAGGGATCACTATTATCATTATTTGACCCCACAAACCTACCCCTCTTTCATCTGAAGCCAACCCCAGTTTCTCCTTATAGGGAGCGTGGTCCAGACAGTGCCCACCTGCTCTGCTGGCTGCCAGGGCCCAGGCTTTTCTCAGCAGCAGCTCAGGACGCTGGGTAAAGAGGCACCTGGGTCTGCCTGCTCCTACTGTTATAGCCTGAGTGCTTGAACTCAGCCCTCTGCCCCATGACAATAGATGGAAGCCATTTTAGACTAACCTCCAAAGCTGTGCTCCTCCCCCCAGTGACATGTGGCCCTTTTCCAACCAGGGATGAGCACAAAGACTGGACTGCAGAGGAGATACCTGTGGACACTTTCCTCTGGCCAGGGGCCAGCACCCCCTGAGATACACCATACCCTGACATGTCCAAGTAAACAGATTTGCCTGCCTAGCCCCCTCCCACTCACCTGACTGCCCCACTGGCTCCAAGACAGCTCCCTCTATGCAGTGGACAGTTGCTCCCTCACAGACTTGTCTGCCCAGTACTCCCCGACCCCCATGGCTCTGCAGACACTTCTTTGACTAGACTCTCTCCATCCCACACCCCAGAGGGACCAGGGGCTTCCAGGGGAGCTCTTCCCAGATCCCTCCAGCAGCTCCACAGGCCGGGAACTGAGGGTTCTCAAGGCCTTGAGGCATATCCTTCAGAGAAGAGACCTGGCCCCTCCCCCATGATATCCAGGAGAGGTGGGGACCTGGTGTTCTGGTGTCATGGGGAAGGGAGGGTCATGGGACTGGAGGCCAGCACTGTCTCCCTTCAGTGGTGACTTGGCTTCCAGGTGTGGCAAAGGAGGTCCCGTGTCAGTTGCCTGGGGAACACCACAGGGCCCTCCCTGCAGAAAGGGCCTTCAGAATCATACCTGCTACTTAGAACAGTAACACATGAGCCTATTTTTAAAACACAAGTTTGTACACAAAAACCTTGCTTGGCGGGCCTCACAGAAGACAAGCTGGCGGGAGGAATTCAGGGGGGAGCCCCCTCCCATGCCTCCTCCTGACTCTTGTCCTGGGGACAGCAGCAGGAAGAGGGCAGCGAGGTCAGGTCTGAGCAGCCCAAGCACTGGAGGGGTTGCTGCAGAGCTGGACGCTGCCCTTTCTTCTCTCTTCCTGGAGTTGCGTTCTTGGGACAATCACGTCCCTCTCCTCTTTCCTTCTAAATTCCTTTGTGGTTCACCTTTTCCATGCATACCACTCTCTAAAGGAGTCATGTCTGCACATCTAGAGTTTCTCTCCATTCCTCTTTTCTGGGAAACGTGTGTGTGTGTGTGTGTGTGTGTGTGTGTGTGTGTGTATGGGATGGGGTCCGGGAATTGAACCCAAGGGCACTCTACTGCTGAGCTGTGTCCTCAGCTCTTTTGATTTTTATTTGAGACAGGGTCTTGTTAAGTTGCCCAGGCTGGCCTCAAAATGTTAACCTCCTGCTTCAGCCACCTGAGTCGCTGGGATTACAGGTGTGGCCACCGTGCCCAGCTAGGAAATCATTTTTTAAAAAAATATTTATTAATTTTTTTTTAGTTTTCGGCAGACACAACATCTTTGTTTGTATGTGGTGCTGAGGATCAAACCCGGGCCACACACATGCCAGGCGAGCGCGCTACTCTTGAGCCACATCCCCAGTCCCGGAAATCATTTTTTTTTTTTTTTTTTATATTTATTTTTTAGTTTTTGGCGGACACAACATCTTTGTCTATATGTGGTGCTGAGGATCGAACCCGGGCCGCACGCATGCCAGGCGAGCGTGCTACCACTTGAGCCACATCCCCAGCCCCGGAAATCATTTTTTATGTTAGACTTTTCATTAGCTGGGTGCAGCCTATAGTCCCAGCACTCAGGAGGCTGAGGCAGGAGGATCCTTTGTTGTCACCCAGTCAATCCCATGTGCTGCAGAACTGCCCACTTCCACAGGAGCCAGGTCTTCTTGTCCCCTCCTGCTTCCTGCCTCCTTGGGACTTCTAGAGGCTGGTGGGCCGCAGGACTCTGACCCCTCTCTTCTCTCCTGTGGCTCATGTGCTATGGCTGCCCCTCTTGGCCTCTGCCAGCCCCATGACCACCTGCCATTACAGAGTTCTCTGCTAGGCAGGCACCCGAGGGAGTGCTGAGAGCTCAGCCTGCCTTCAACCAGGTGGATGGGTCAGTGAGCAGAGGCCACTTGCCAGTCAGCATCAGCCACACTGCCTTCCTGGGCTCACCAGCAGGACCTGCCTGCTGCCTGGGGGCCCTTGTGAGGTGGCACCTCCTGTGCCACCGTAGGTGTACTCATGGCCACTATTGGGGAAGGTCTGTGACTCCTGTATTTTATTCCCTTCCTCTTTTTATCCATCCTTGCCTCCGTCCATCACTAGGTGCTGGGGATCCATTGGTGGCCCAGACACACTAGCCCCTGTCAGGGTTTGAATGTGAGGTGTCCCCCCAGTGCTCCTGTGTTAATGCAGGAATGGTCAGAGGTGAAATAAATGATTGGATTGTTAGAGCTGTGACCTAACCCATCCCTCTCAGATGGACTGACTGGGTGGAAACTGGGTGTGGCTGGAGGGGACTCGTCCCTGGGGGCTGCCCTGAAAGGGTGCATCTTCCCTGCAGCCTCCCCCTCTCTCCCTGCTTCCTGGCTTTGAGGTGAGCATGGCTCCTTTGCCACCCACTTTGACCCAGGCACCCAGAGGAGACATTGAGTGTCGAGCCAGGTGGTGCTGTGGGGTGAGGGAGAACTGTGCAGACTAGATGTCAAGCCTCATCCCTGCCCTCCCTGCATCCCAGAAGGGGCTGGAGCAGCAGCAGCCCCTCTGCCCTTAGGCAGGAGCTTTGAGAAGTCAAGGATGAGGACAAGGCTGGGCTGCAGCCCTGTAGGTGATTTCTACACCCACAGGCAACCGGCTTTCTGTCTTTATTTCTTTTAGTTTAGTTTTCTAAAATGGCTGTAAAATTGTATATATTTTAAAATTGCATGTATTTATGCATACATGATATATTTACATTTGTATTTAAAAAATATTTTTAGTTGTAGATGGACACAATACCTTTATTTTATTTATTTATTTTATGTGGTGTGGAGAATCAAATCCAGTGCCTCAAATGTGCTATGCAAGCATTCTACCACTGAGCTGCAACCTCAGCCCTGTAGGTTTGTATTTATATCAATAGTGCTTGCCCTCACAGAGTTGTGTCTCCTGGTGAGAACACTCAACATCCTTTCTCTGGGATTTTTCTAGCTACAATGTATCACTACTATAGTCTCAAACTAACAGATATCTTGAGCTTTCTTCCCCTACCAATGAGCTCAGTGGGCCTTCTCAGCCTCTGGCGACCATGGTTCTGAGCTGGCCATTTTCATGCCTGGCCTACTTGCTTAGCACACTGTCCACCAGGCCTGCTCGCCCTTCTTTCTAAGGGCTGGACAGCATCCCATTGCACCTCTGGCACATTATCCGTGACCCTTCATTGGTTGGCAGACACTTCAGCTGATTCTACACCTTGGCTGCAGGAATGTGAGGCTGCAGATGTCACTGTGGTGGCTGGGTTCATTTCTGCCTAGGAGTGGAACTGCTGGATCACATGGTCGTTCTAGTTTTAATTTTTTTCAGGAACCTCCATGCTGTTTTCTACAAGGGTTGTGCTAATGGACATTCTCACCAGGAGGGTGCAAGAATGTCCTTTACTCCGTATCTTTGCCAAAACTTGTCAGCTTCTGTCTTTTTTTGTTTGTTTGTTTGTTTTAATTAGTTATATATGACAGTACAATGACCTTGACATATCATACATTTGAATCAGATGGGCTATAATTTCTCATTATTCTGAGTGTACAGGTTGCAGAATCACATTGGTCATGCAGTCACATAGATATACACACAGCAATAATAATGTCTATTTCATTCTACTGTCCTTCCTTCTGTCTTTTTGAAAGTGTGTGGTTTACTTTGCATTTCCTTGATAATTAGTGATGTCTTCTCTTCTTCCTCCTCCTCCTCCTCCTCTCCCTTTTCCTCCTCTTCTTCAGAATACAAGATTGGGGGTATCTCCTGTGAAAGAGAGGGCAGGGAGCAGGACAGCATAGAGAGCATCATACCAGTACACAGAGCTGAAGAAGCCTGAACCAGCCAGCAGGAACCAGTGGCAGAGACCAGACAGGAGCCCTGCTTGGGGCAGAACTGCTGAGGCCCTGCACCCCGGCTGGCTTAGTCACTGGTGGAAACTACCAGAACAGGAGAGAGGGATTAAAACAGGAAGGAGCCAGGCAGTGCCAGTAGCCTGGTGTGCCACTCCAGAGGAGCAGGCCTGAGTGCAGTGGCAGATACAAAGGCGATGGAGGCTGTTGCTGCACTCCTTCTAGCCCAGACGTTCTCTTAACCCCATAAAGCATTTCAACTCCCCCACACTAGAGTGCTTGAGCACAGGGAAACCTACGACGGACCTGTTCATCCGGGGCCTCTTCACTGTGTGCATAGCGCTCCGCCCGTTTATTGAACAGTAATGTTGTGAAGAAGAGCAGCTCTTTCTGAAGAGCTGTCAAGGTGGTGCGATTTCCTCTCCAAGACCCTGAAGGAAAAACCCAGCCCCACTTGACTCCTTCTTGTCCAAACTGGAAGGGCAGCTCTTGACACCGTGGTCCCTGTCACCATGTCCCTCCCCTTTCATCTGGTAATAGCAGTCCTCCCTCAACCCCATCCCCTGGAGGGAGCCCTCTGCTCGCCCACCCATCACTGCACCACAGCCCTGGAGCCAGCGACTGCCCAGAGGTGGTCCTGCAACTGGGTCACCCTGTGGGGACCTCTCTCTTTGGGGCTTGAGCTCTGAGGACCTTGTCCAGGGACTTCTCATGAATAGGGGGAGAGAGAGAGAGAGAGAGAGAGAGAGAGAGAGAGAGAGAGAGAGAGAGGCTAAAACAGGTAGGAGCCAGGCAGCGCCAGGAGGCATTGTGTTTTATCCCAGAAGAGCCAGTCCTGGGTGTTTTGGCTTCTCCCCAGTTATAGGGAGCCAGTCAATCCCTTTGGACTGCATCCCTTCCTGATGAGGCTTTGACCAAGGCCCTTTTCTGCTAAGAGCCACAGCCAAGTAATATGATGCATGGAATTTTTGGTTGAAAGGTGATGCCAGCTAGCCATTGAGATGATATGATTATGTTAAGATTTGCATTCATATGGATATTGGACTCCTGCTGTCCACCTCGGCCTGCTACGGGACTCCTGGAGAGTTCCCATTGGTTGGGGAAGTGCGGTAGGAGGAAATTCCGGAGGAGGAACTTCCTCTTGGGGATCCGGCGATGTTCCCGGGCGCGTACAGGGCATTGGCGGCAGTTTCAAAAACTAACGTTTGTTCCTGCTTGAGTGGCTCGTGATTTTGTGCCCAGCCAGACTGTGGCACTTTTCTTCCTGCCTGTGGCCTCTGGGATATGCTGAGTTGAAGGAGTGCCTCTCCTTCAACTCTACTCCCTCTACCCCTGTCTTCCTACCCCTACCCTGCAGACTTCAGGGAAGCTTTCCCACCCTGCAAAAGGATATGGGATGCCCAACTGGTTCACCCTTCCCCAGGGTCTGAGGCTGTGGCCCTATTCTAGGACCACACTGAAACAACATTCTCTTGGACACCTCTGGGAGGCGAGGGTTGTGTCCTCCTCACTTGGGGATGTGGCCAGCATCCCACATCACTGGGAGTTAGTGTGTCCTTGAGCCTCTCAGAGAGAGCAGCCAGGGTGCAGGGGTGTCCTGTGGGGGAGCTGGGCCAGGGACTCAGGTGCAGTGGCAGATGCTCAAGTGAGGCTGGCTACTCCAGATCCTGGGCCCCACCCCAGGCCTTCCCCTGTGCCTTCTGCAGACACCCCTGGGCCTCAGCCACCTTGTTCTTATGCAGGTTTTGGCCCTGCTCATCCTGCGGCTGCTGCTTCCCCCCACGACTGAGCACTTCTCCACTGGTGCTGCTCCCGTGTCTGCTCCTGAGCTTCTCCTTGGCTTTGGGGCCTGCCCAGGTGTCATTGTTGTGGACCTTCACCACCTTGCCCAGCAAGGTGGTCCACTTCATCTTATCCAGATCTGGACCTGCCCTGCAGTCTGCTCCCTCTGTAGCTCTCCAGTGGGCCTTGCTGTGCCTGCTGACACTCGAGATTGTCGGGAGCCATTCTCACACGTGACTGGGTGACTCCCGGTTAGGGTCTGAGGTGCTCTGGCTGTGTTGGAGCTTTCCCGGCCCTCTCCTGTTGAGAGAACCTGTCCGTGTCGGGGTGTGACTGACCACTGACCCCGGAGGCCCAATCACTGACCCTGACTTTGGAGTGCGGCCCCCCTTCAACCTTCATTGGATGGAATTATCCCCTGAATTTCTTGTTCCCCAATAAAAGGCTATTCCCTGGCATGCTCGCTCTCTCTCTCTCTCCTGCTAGCCCTGAGTAATCCTTGCTGCCCTGCCGGGCGGTTAGAGGTGGGAACCAGAGAGGGGAGCCGTCTCGGACCTGGTCATAGAAAAAGGTAACTGAGTCTGTGTGTTTATTTCGATCTCTGCTAGCTAACTTTTATGCCAAGAACCTCACTAATGAAACCATTGCGCTGGCCGCATGGTGGACGAGATGCTGCAGACAGTTCTTGAGAATCACTGGTGTGAGGGTTCCTTTCCTCTTCTTCATTTTTTAATATTTATTTTTAGTTTAGGTGGATACAATACCTTCATTTTATATTTATGTGGTGCTGAGGATTGAACCCAGTGCCTCACGCATGACAGGCGAGCACTCTACCTCTGAGCCCCAGCCCCAGCCCTCCTTTCCTCTTCTGCTCTTCTCTTTCCTCTACTGGGCCTTGCTGGCCGGCACCTCCTCACACAGCTCCACCTTAATGCAGATGAACACCAGCTCCCGTGGCCCTTGCTGGCCATCTCCAGGGAAGCCTGGCTGCCTCCTCTGTCTTTGTTGCCTTCTCCGTTCCACCAGGCCCTTTTTGGTTCTGTTCCTTTCTCTGTTGCCTTTTATCCAGAACGGCAGTGGGCAGCTTCTTAAGGCTACCCTGGTCCCTGGCCTGCTGGATCTTTTCCCGTAGCACTATTGCAGGATCTCCCTTGCAAAGAGAGAGTCTGCCCCTCTATCCCACCATAAGCCTCCTCCTCTTTGGTCGCTGTTGGCTTCTTGGACCCAGGAGTCACTGGAGACTTCTCCCCAAAGGAGCTGGCCTTGCTCCCAGCCTTCTGTTTCTGTTCCCAGAATTTCTTTTGTGTTTTCTTCCTTTTATTCTTTTAGGGCCCAGAAGCTTCTGAGCCTTGAATATTGCCAGCCTGTGTGTGCCACAGAGACTGGGGCCTGGGCGGGGTGCAGGTCTTGGGCCAGGTCCTATGGGTAGGTGTCCTTGGTGAGGTGGGTGGCTGTGGCTGCCTCTTGCTGGGTCCCTGCAGTGGTACAACTCAAGTATCTTCTTTTAAGAAATGTCTACTTAGGTCTTTGGTCCATGTTTTAGATTTTTTTTGGCTATTCAGTTGTTAGATGAATAGCTTGCAAACATTTTCCCTCCTTCTGGAAGTTGTCTCTTTACTCTGTTGATTATTTCCTTGGTTGGGCAGAAGCTGTTTAATTTGATCTGATTCAATTTGTCAGGTTTTGTTTTTATTGCCTATGCTATCACTTCTAAAGTGATCTTTCCCCAGAGCTACTCCCACCTGGGGGCACCAGGTGGCCTCAGGAGAAACCTTGACTTTCCTCCAGGAAGCCATGTGGGGAACCCCGGACCCAGGCAGAGCTGCGCCATTAGCAGAGTGGAGAAAGGCTGTGGAGACAGGCCCAGCCCCAACAGCTCTTTCCTGAAAATCAGGACGGAGAGAGAGGGAGATTCAGGTCCTCAGCTGCAGAGGTGAACTCTGAACCCACAACTGGAATCAGCCCCTCAGACTTTCCGCCTATATCCTGGTTAACTTGAAGCAGCTGGGTGGATGTGATGCTGGACACTGGGTACCTGGCCTCAGTGATGCAAGGCTGGAACTGGCCGGCACACACCAAGCTTCTGGAGTCTGCCAACAGCTGAGAGCCAGGTGGAGACTTTCAGAGTCCTGAGTTGCCTACAAACACCTGCTGCCAACCTCACCTTCTTTCCTTCCCTGTGAGAAGCTGGAGAGGCGGAGGGTGGACAGTGACCTCCACTGGGCTGGACATGGCACAGGCCAGGGGCTGGCTGGGAGGGCTGCTCCCTGTGGCTGTGGAGCCTGCACCTCCTTCCTCCCCTGCTCACCCCATTTCTGAGCTGGAGAGGAACTCCGAGTGGTCCTGGAGCAGCCCTGACCACAGAGGCCCCTCCAGCAAGCTTGGCCATCCCCTCTGGGATAGCAGAGCAGTGGGAAGCAGGGACAAGGGGATTCCAGCATGACACAAGGGGCTACCTGTCCTGCTGTGGATGGAGCTGGGCTTTGGCCCCAATGTCCCTGTCCCTCGGGATGTTGGAGGACTGCCTTCTACTGTGTCTGAGAGAGATGGGCCAGCAGACACTGGGGCATTTCCAATTAACAGATCACAGAAACAGATTTTGAAGTAGAGAACTTATTCCTGCTCCCAGACATCAGGGGCTGGGCTGTGGCTCAGTGGTACAGCACCTGCCTTGCATATGTGAGGCACTGGGTTCGATCCTCAGCACTGCATAGAAATAAATAAACAAAGATATTGTGTCCATCTACAACTAAAAAAAAAAAAAAAAGAAAAGAGAGAGAGAGAGAGAGAGTGACATCAGAGCAGCTTGGCACACTGCCTTCCTGTTCCTGGGATCATCTGGGAGAGGACTCTGAGGTGAGAGTGTGAGCCCCACGTGGCACTGTCACTACTCAGCCTCGCCCACAACAGGGCCCAGTGAGTGTGGACTCCTCTCCCAGCCCCTTCAGACAAGATGGGTGGCCCTCTCTGTGTGGCATTTCCAATGGTCTTTATTGTCCTGCACACTCCTGGCCAAAGCCACATGACACCACAAACACATGACCCACTTGAGCTTGTTCAGAATCTGAGACCAGCTTCCTCTCTTCCTGACCTGCTGAGAACAGGTGGATATTCATGGCACCTTGGGGCCAGGGATGGCTGTGGGGGATGGAGGGCAGTAGTATCTGGACCCCTCTGCAGCCTGCTGTTCAGAAATTCAGTGTGAAAACTCAAGATTCCCTCAAGGTTGGGAGGAAGAGCCTTGGAAGATGACTGAACTCAGATGAATGTGCAAGCAAGGGAGGTGGACCAAGTCCAGCGCAGCACCTGGAATGCTGGTCTCAGCAGAGTGAGATGAACTCAGAAGCACTGGTCCCTATTCTGGGGCAGAGCCCAAGTCCCTGGCCACAGCTCTGCCTGGCTCTCTCTGGTCCCAGTGCCACACGTGTCATGCTGTGCCTGCCACTCCTCCCCTCTGCTCCACCCTGCACCATGCTCAGCTGCTACCAGCCCTCTGGAGGTGTCCCTGCATATGCTGTTTGGCCTCACCCTGTCCCACAGCCCACCAGGAGACCTCAGCTACACTCAATACCCAGTGCTATCCCATGGCCCATCAGGAGACCAATGATGCACTGACTTCCAGGCCACTGTTTTCCCATGGCCCACCAGGAGACCTCCTCGGCACTCCCTGCCCAGCCCAGTGCTGTCCCATGGACCATCTGAAGACCTCCTCTGCACTCCCTGCCCAGCCCAGTGGTGACCCATGACCCCAGGTGACCTTCTGTGCACTCTCTGCCCAGCCCAGTGCTTTCCCATGGCCCCCAGGAGACCTCCTCTGCACTCTCTGCCCAGCCCAGTGCTGTCCCATGGCCCTCAGGAGACCTCCTCCGCACTCCCTGCCCAGCCCAGTGCTGTCCCATGGCCCATCAGGAGATCTCCTCTGTACTCCCTGCCCAGCCCAGTGCTGTCCCATGGCCCCCAGGAGACCTCCTTGTACTCCCTGCCCAGCCCAGTGCTGTCCCATGGCCCCCAGGAGACCTTCTCTGCACTCTCTGCCCAGCCCAGTGCTGTCCCATGGCCCCCAGGAGACCTCTTCTGTACTCCCTGCCCAGCCCAGTGCTGTCCCATGGCCCCCAGGAGACCTCCTCTGCACTCTCTGCCCAGCCCAGTGCTGTCCCATGGCTCATTTGGAGACCTCCTCTGCACTCCCTGCCCAGCCCAGTGCTGTCCCATGGCCCCCAGGAGACCTCCTCTGCACTCTCTGCCCAGCCCAGTGCTGTCCCATGGCTCATTTGGAGACCTCCTTGTAGTCCCTGCCCAGCCCAGTGCTGTCCCATGGCCCCCAGGAGACCTCCTTGTACTCCCTGCCCAGCCCAGTGCTGTCCCATGGCCCCCAGGAGACCTCCTTGTAGTCCCTGCCCAGCCCAGTGCTGTCCCATGGCCCCCAGGAGGCCTCCTCTGCACTCCCTGACCAGCCCAGTGCTGTCCCATGGCCCCCAGGAGACCTCCTCTGCACTCCCTGCCCAGCCCAGTGGTGACCCATGACCCCAGGTGACCTTCTGTGCACTCCCTGCCCAGCCCAGTGCTTTCCCATGGCCCCCAGGAGACCTCCTCTGCACTCCCTGCCCAGCCCAGTGCTGTCCCATGGCCCCCAGGAGACCTCCTCTGTACTCCCTGCCCAGCCCAGTGCTGTCCCATGGCCCCCAGGAGACCTTCTCTGCACTCTCTACCCAGCCCAGTGATGACCCATGACCCCAGGTGACCTTCTGTGCACTCCCTGCCCAGCCCAGTGCTGTCCCATGGCCCTCAGGAGACCTCCTCTGTACTCTCTGCCCAGCCCAGTGCTTTCCCATGGCTCCCAGGAGACCTCCTCTGCACTCCCTGCCCAGCCCAGTGCTGTCCCATGGCCCCCAGGAGACCTCCTCTGTACTCCCTGCCCAGTCCAGTGCTGTCCCATGGCCCCCAGGAGACCTCCTCTGCACTCCCTGACCAGCCCAGTGGTGACCCATGATCCCAGGTGACCTTCTGTGCACTCCCTGCCCAGCCCAGTGCTGTCCCATGGCCCCCAGGAGACCTCCTCTGCACTCCCTGCCCAGCACATTGCTGTCCCATGGCCCCCAGGAGACCTCCTCTGTACTCCCTGCCCAGCCCAGTGCTGTCCCATGGCCCCCAGGAGACCTTCTCTGCACTCTCTACCCAGCCCAGTGATGACCCATGACCCCAGGTGACCTTCTGTGCACTCCCTGCCCAGCCCAGTGCTGTCCCATGGCCCTCAGGAGACCTCCTCTGTACTCTCTGCCCAGCCCAGTGCTTTCCCATGGCTCCCAGGAGACCTCCTCTGCACTCCCTGCCCAGCCCAGTGCTGTCCCATGGCCCCCAGGAGACCTCCTCTGTACTCCCTGCCCAGCCCAGTGCTGTCCCATGGCCCCCAGGAGACCTCCTCTGCACTCCCTGACCAGCCCAGTGGTGACCCATGATCCCAGGTGACCTTCTGTGCACTCCCTGCCCAGCCCAGTGCTGTCCCATGGCCCCCAGGAGACCTCCTCTGTACTCCCTGCCCAGCCCAGTGCTGTCCCATGGCCCCCAGGAGACCTCCTCTGCACTCCCTGACCAGCCCAGTGGTGACCCATGATCCCAGGTGACCTTCTGTGCACTCCCTGCCCAGCCCAGTGCTGTCCCATGGCCCCCAGGAGACCTCCTCTGCACTCTCTGCCCAGCCCAGTGCTGTCCCATGGCCCACCAGAAAACTTTCTCTGCACTCTCTGCCCAGCCCAGTGCTGTCCCATGGCCCCCAGGAGACCTCCTCTGCACTCTCTGCCCAGCTCAGTGCTGTCCCATGGCCCACCAGAAAACCTTCTCTGCACTCTCTGCCCAGCCCAGTGCTGTCCCATGGCCCCCAGGAGACCTCCTCTGCACTCTCTGCCCAGCTCAGTGCTGTCCCATGGCCCACCAGAAAACTTTCTCTGCACTCTCTGTCCAGCTCAGTGCTGTCCCATGGCCTACCAGGAAACTCAGTGACCACTAACAGCAACAGCACACAAGGGCAGACACACAGTATGTTCATGGAGGCCTTTATGGCCACTCTAGCTTCACATGGGGAAACTGAGGCATAGCCTCACATTGATCTTCAGGTTCCCAAATGTGTGTTTTTCCCACTTTATCTAAGGCAACCACATGTCCAGGGTCCAAAATGGTCCAATCACAGGTTTTTCTTCCCAGGCTTATGATTTTATAAAATAAATCAAGAGACTGCATCTGATGTGGAGCTGGTCACTGGTGCCACTCCCCACTGCTCCTGGGCAGGCTGAGCAGCCCACTGTGGAGGTAAGTGGCTCCACAGGTGGCTGGAGTTCCTCATACTGGGACTGAGTTGCTGTTGGCCAGAGCCAAGGCTCGTTCTGCTGGTGCTCTTGCTCCTGTTCCTCCCCTGGAGCATTGTCACTGGTCCTCTTCCTGTAGAACCAGCTAGTGCAGATCTGGGCCTCGGAGCCCTTCCTCTTGGCCCATGCGGGGGCCAGATCTGACTGCAGTGAACCTTTGCAGGGCACCAGTTCTTTCCTTGGGGGGCTGTCCTTCCACAAACCTAGGGGCAGGCGCTTTCCCCATTTCACAGATAAGAAACAAGAATGAGCTTCAGTGATTTATTCAATGTCTTACCCCAAAGTCCTGGATTCATCTGATACCTCATAAAGCAAACAGAGCCTGTATATTGTCCAGAGATGAGACAGGGATAGAGTGGACTTACTTTTCTGGCCTGGCTTGAGGCTTTGGTCAAAAGTGGGCGGCTGGATCTTGCTTCCTCTGACCAGGCCTTTGTGTGAAGGAAGGGCTGCAGGTGGGCAGCTACGTGGGCCAAAGTGAGGGCTCCCTGCACTCCTGGGGTTATGACATGCTGGGCATCTCTACCTGCTGCCTCCATGGCCAGCGGGGTGGAGGGAGCTGTGCTTCTGGGCAGGTAGTCATCTTCAGAACCAGTCTTATTCAGATGGCCTGCATCTGTCCCTGCTGGCTAGGGAGAGGACAGTGAAGGAAATAGCCATCAGTGACCAGAATAAACAAGAAGGGGGTGAAAATCCATATTCAAGTCAAGATAGCCACCACTGGCTTGGCCACACTCTTACTGTGGAGCCTGCAGAGACCAAGCAGGAAGGCAAAGTGCAAATGGGAAGAGGAGAGGTGTACAGACCTCTTCCAGCTTCCCTGGATCCACCACACATCTGGGGTAAGTCTGGTGTAAAACACTCCTGGTGGCTAGGTATACTCAAGCCATAGGCCTTACAGGCAGGGATGGCACTGCCTGCAGACTACATAGGCCAGATATGCCTCTAGCCTGGCCTCAGCTGCACCATGCCAGGTGAGCCTCTTAGAGCATGTGGGTGGTCCTGGCCCTGGAAGGTGGGAAGGAAGCTATGACAGAGAAAGTCAGACCAACATGGCCCCAGCTGGTCCTTCATGGACATTCCCCATGCCCTCCACAGCCACTCTGGGTCTTACTAGTCTTCCAGAGGACACAAGCCCTGATCCCCCAGCACAGGGTTCACTTCAGAACATCCTGCCCCAGCACAGAGAGCTTGGAAGTCCCTCTTGGGCACAGAGATTGCCTTGGGTGGCATCTGCAGAGCCCCCTTGACTTCCATCCTCACTTACTCACCTCCTCTTTCATACCACACTCCTGCTCATCCAGCCTGACCCAGCACAGTGGGCACTGTCAGCCTGAGATCTGTGCAGCCCCACAAGCTGTGATGGCAAAACCAGCCCTGGTTGTGAAATAAAATTACAAAAAATGTCATGGTGAGACACCAATGCCTGGGGAAGGTGTCAGTTCCCCTCCCCTCTCTCAGCCTTTCTCCAGGAAGCCTAATAAACCATGGGTCCCTACTTTTGGATTGTGAATAACTGTCCTGGGACTCTGACTACTCTCTCTTGAAATGTAACAGATGCCTATGAAAAGAGCCCTTTTATCTTATTTGTTTCTGCGAGCATGCTTTATGTTAGAGACCCTGCACAAGGCTTTCAGCCAGTAGATTAGAATTTTCTTTTTTCTTTTTTTTTAAGAGAGAGAGAGAGAGAGAGAGAGAGAGAGAGAGAGAGAGAGAGAGAGAGAGAGAGAATTTTTTAATATTTATTTTTTTAGGTTTTCGGCAGGCACAACATCTTTGTTTGTATGTGGTGCTGAGGATTGAACCTGGGCCGCACGCATGCCAGGCGAGCGCGCTACCGCTTGAGCCACATCCCCAGCCCCTAGAATTTTCTTTTTAAAAGAGGAAAAAAAGAAAAATCCCTAAGATAAGATGGGTTTCAGATGATGCCAAATAACTTATAGATGTTGTAAGAAACTGGATCAGGGCTCAGATTTTGGAGTTTATTTTCCTCTGGGCCTGATGGCATAAAATAAAGTCTGGAGTTCTCCTCTCTGAGTGCTGCTTGCTATTTCTTGACTGGTTTGTTTCCCAAAACAAAGTCACATTGAAAACAGGGGCACTGGTTTATATGTGTGGGGTTTACCTTCCCAGGTGGAGGGGAGTTCTGGAGGGCAGAAGCATGTTTCCAAACATTTCTGCCTCAGTTCCAGGGCAGGGGATGAACACAGAGCTCCAAACCAGATGCCATTTGTATGTAAGGCTCCATTTGTAAGCTGCAATCTAGTTTATTATTTAGACAGACTGAAAATCTAGCTAGGAGAATGCTCTTGTAACTAGTAGCCATGCCCCAACCAATCACAGCATTGAGGTCTGACCAGTTGCAACCCATAAAGCTGATTTTGTAACCATTAGAGGTGTTTTTGTACCTCACTCTGTTTTCTGTTTATAAATGCTGCCTGATCCTGTGCCCCATTCTGGTACACCTAGACTGTGAATCAGCCTTCTTCTTCTTTTTTAAAATACCTTTTATGGGCTGGGATTGTGGCTCAGTGGTAGAGCGCTCGCTTAGCACATTGCGAGGCCCTGGGTTCAATCCTCAACACCACATAAAAATAAATGAATGAAGATATTGTGTCCAACTAAAAAATAAATATTAAAAAATAGTTATTAAAAAAACCTTTAATTTATTTTTATGTGGTGCTGAGAATTGAACCCAGTGCCTCACACCTGCTAGGCAATTGCTCTACCACTGAGCCCCAGCCCCGGCCTCAGTGTTCTTCCTTTTAACAGTGACTTTAGGATTTTGTAGAGTTCCGCGACTAAACACTCAGGGTCACTTCAGATGAACTGGGATGCACAAAATAATCACACAGAGACAGAGAAATACTTTTTTTCTTTGGTCCTGCAACAGCTTGTCTGACCTTAGGGGTCCATGGAAAGAGAGAGAGAGAGAGAGAGAGAGAGAGAGAGAGAGAGAGAGAGAGAGAGAGAACGTGCTGAACCCTTTTATTGGGGAGAAGCCATTCAGTTGAGGCAAGGAGTAGGATTACAAGGAAACAGGTGAGTGTAGCTCAACCTCTCTGGGTACTGCCTACTCCTAGGACCACTCCCAGGGCCATACTTTATTATCCAAGTGAGGGAAAAGAGAGTCACACAAGTCATGGCATTATCACGCCAGACTTCAGTGATCTTTCTGATCCCTGTGGTGCATCAGGACTTAAAGTTGTGTGCATTTGGAGTGGTTCCCCACATATTCCCCCTTTCTTAATATTTAAAGGCAATTGGGGAATTATATCTTCTAGTCACTGGATTCTTGGTCTGAGGTTATAATGATCTACTATTGAAAAACAAAAAGAATTAGTAGAAAACATATTATTTCAATAACACAATCAACTTGGAAGATCCAGGTTATTATTATTTATTCTGCCAAACACTCATCAGAAGATTCTTAATCTTTTCCCAATTTTATTGGGAAGCAGTGCATTTGGCCATAGTAATATAGATGTATTTAATTGGCATGACATTTAAGCCTTTCCACAAACTATTGGGCAGAGAGCTCATTCACATCATCAATACAGTAGCTTCTAGAGCATTTTAACTTAGTTCTAATTCTTCCATCAGCACTTATCTGATTATGAAGGATCTTGGAAGTAATTTACATCAAACTATTAAGAAAATCCATATGTTGTAAGTTTTAAAACATAGCCACAAAAGCTCTAATTGTAAAAGCAAGGAATAATATTTAAAGTAGTCACTTCAAGGGTCATGAGATCAAGAGCTTGCCTAGGTCTGGTTAATTGACATGTACCTGTTTCAAAGCCTGAACATTAGGGCTAGGGCTATGGCTCAGTGGTAGTGCGCTTGCCTTGCATGGATGAAGCACTGGACTCGATCCTCAGCACCACATAAAAATAAATAAAGATATTATGTGTCCATCTACAACTAAAATATATTAAAAAAAGCCTGAATATTAACTTCAGCATATTATAGCTCTGAATTATTAGCTGGCAATAATAGTGATACAATAAGATAAGTTGTATTCATACCGGCTATAGGATGTTTATCATCTTTTCTCTTAACTCTCACATTTAAAGAGTCTATCAGGTCTGTCAGTAATGTAAATATTCTGAAGGTAGAAGTCAAACATCAAAGCATCCTTTGAGTGCCATCTTGCGGAGAGTTAAGGTTTCTAGGAGTCATGGCAACTTCATGCAATTGTTTTTGTCCATTCTAGGAGACTAGCCTAAAATATATTCACTATTTCTGGATATCTTGGTGTTGCACTGGCAAGACATGCACAATCTATTCACTTAGGAAAGGTGCCAACTTCTATTGTAGAATGATTAGGGCAATAATACATTGGTGGATATTTTATGTAAATAATTTATCTGCATAGGAAAACTTTATTTCAACAATCTTTCTATTTTGACAATTGTCTATGTAAGTAAATATAGTCTTAATCTTTAAGGACCAGCATGATTGGCTGGTTTAAATTTTTTATATGCTGTCTTTTTCTCAAAAGATACTCCCAGACAGCCTGTTTACCATAGGATCAACATATTGGTATAACTGACCATTACAGTCAGTACAATTAATCTAATTATAAGAGTGGACTTTCCAATCCACACTGCAATGTACATTAAAAATGAACATGAGAAATGGGTCCATCGAAGTCTCTTTATAATTTTTACTTACCTGACAAGCTTGTGAAGCTGCATGGTGGTAAACTCTGCAGCTGGAAATTTACCTTCCTGTCCCAGGTTTCTCAGTCATTATTACAATGACAAGTAAACTCTGTCTTTTGAAATCCGGTTACTTTACTGAATCATGTTCAGTAATAGTAAAACTGTCAATATTAAAATTAAAAAAACTTTTTGCAATATTTATAAGATCTAGTGTGTGCCTATGGGGGTTCTGTTTCCCCCTTTTCTTTATTTAATAAAATTGAGAAAGGCTTGGTGTAAGCCATAGTATAATTGGTTTACATTATAGATAATAGCACAAGTATTTAAATAATAAGAAAATATTTATTATCTTTAGTTGGTTACAGACTTTGATAAAAGTCATCTATTTTAAAGTTTAGCTAAATAATTGCATAATATTTTTTCTAGGTAAGGTTAAACATTTGGCATAAATTTTGAAATATTAATATATGAATTTGGATCTCTCAAAAATCTCCTTGAATTTGTTTGGTCTATATTTAGGTTGAGAGGTTCCTTTTGATCTTAGTTTCTAGCAAACAGTTTTCTAAGATCTTCTCTGTTGGTAGTAATTGAGGCTAGATATGAAAATTATATATCTTTTATTGATTATTGTATTTTCTTAGTATATAGACTAGTTGATCCATTCTAATAATTTAAAAAGAACCCTCAATCTCTTTCTGAAAGTCTCAAAATATTTTTATATTTTAGAATATTATCTTTTGAATAGGTGTCTCTGAGAGAGAGAGAGAGAGAGAGAGAGAGAGAGGATCTTTGTTTTTGTAGAGGGACACAACACAATGCCTTTATTTATTTATTTATTTTTTAATGTGGTGCTGAGAATCAAAACCAGGTCCCGCCCATGCTAAGGAAACACCCTACCCCTGAGCCATAATCCCATATTGTCTTTTAGAAAATATGATTAAGGTTACTTCCCAGTGTAGGGAGTGATATATAAACCTTACAATATTTTTTATGGATAATAGGTCCAGTCAGAGAACTTATATAATACCAATGAATTTCCAACAAGGTTTGCAACTTTCATTGTTTAAAACTAACACATGACTTAATTTGGAGACTTAATTTGTCCTCCCAAATCTTATAACGATCCAACAAACAAAAGTAATATGCAAGAATCAGCAATGTCTTTGAATCAATCAAATTTAGTCTCCAAGTAGAATTGTCAAAATTGGGATCTAAGTCAGCAATTTAATACATTTAGTGTTTCATCAAGGACGTGAATTTATTCACTAAAATTAATCCTTGTCTTAAACAGTAAGAATCATTAGGTAAAGACCTTCCTTAAAGGAAATAAACTTAACATTTAATAGGTCTTTATCATGTCAAAATATGGACAAAATCTTAGCTCATATCAGCATAGTAAAATCAGAGAAATAGCCTGAAATATTCTAAAATTAATCAGTTAAAGTTTTTGTAGTCAGCCTAGTATATATAAATCTCATTTTCAATTGTTTTAGCCTTCTATATCATCTGTCTAGATAATGATGTAAAGATTTTCCTATTTAGGAAAATACTTTTATCATTAAAATCTAGAATATAGGGGCTGGGGCAGTGGCTCAGTGGTAGCGTAGTTGCCTGGCATGTGTGAGGCACTGGGTTCAATTCTCAGCACCACATACAAATAAATAAAATAAAGGTCTATCAACAGCTAAAAAAAATATTTTAAAAATCTAGACTATAAAAACCTTGTTTCACCCAAAGATAATTTCTTTCTTCTTCTTAGGACCTCCAATGTATGTTTCCTCTCTGTGGAAGTATCTTCTTTTCCTTTTAGAATTCTTCCTGGTTATACTTTGGGACAATTTCTGAAAAACTATAGAATCTAAACAAATTATTGTACCTTGATAAAAGAAATGTCTCAATGAAAATATAGTTAAAGCCCTTGGATATTTCTGTAGAAAGAATTATATTTGTTTATCATCTTATAAAGTGTGTACAATAATTTGAGAGTTAGAGATTACTTGATGGTTGTATTATCTCTTAAAAGAAAATTTATAGTAAAATACATTTATCTCAAATATCTGTAACTAAAAAACAGAGCATAAGATAAATGCATGTATAAGAAATATATAAATTATGTATTTTCTGTTGAAAAACAATTAGATAAATTTATATTAATTCAACAATTAGACATATGTACCAATTATTTTTATGAATTAACAACTATAGGTTATTCAAATACCTGGAAAAATATATATTAAGAATAAGGGCATAGCTTATAATTGTGTAAACCTTATGATTTTTTAAAAATTTGGATCCATTTATTTTACTTTGGATTAGTAGTGCACTTTTTATATTTGTGATGTCACATTGTGTATACATTTACTTATTTCTTGTAATTATAGTCAGGAATGAGAATAAAGATTCTTGATTATCACAGAAACATTTCCAGCTTTCTTGTTCCTATGACAAGCAAATGCATCCTCATAACTTTCAAAATTTAAAGAAAAATTTAAAGAAGCATAAGCTGGATACCTCCCATCAATAGCATTATTTAGTAATAACCATAGAGAAAAAAAATCAGGTTATTTAACTCAAAAATAACTTAAATTCAGGGCTGCAACATAGAAACCTTTGGAATTAGATTTTGTCTGAAAAAGATATCCTTCGTTAGCATTTACGTGTGGGCATTCTTATAAATGTAGGCTCTGTGTAGCTCCTGGTAGCAGGTCTGAAACAGGAAGTACAGGTTAGTGGCTGGAAGGCGGGACCAAAAGTCCTTTCTGAGTGACAGGGGAAGGACCAATGGGAAGCCTGTGAAAATGCAGGAGGCAGGACTAGGAAGCCCACTAGTCGGGCCAGGCTTCAGGCGATTACCATGGTGATGGAAACAGCATGGAGTCTGATGCTCATTGTAGGGGAGAAGCTCCCAGAGTTGGTTGCATTCTTTTTGATTTGTCTGTATTCTCCCCACCTGGGCAGGATTCTATGGGCGGTAGTGGTTTGCTTTGTCTCTGCAATGTGCACTAGTGTTAGCACTCTCACAATTAATGAACAGTTTCCTTGTATCTTCCCTCACAGCAAGTGTTCTCCTGTCTTATGTATCTTCCCTTGTAGCATGTAGGTGCTTTAAAAGTGAGTTTTAATGGCAGATGCCAGTGTTACTATCAGATCTTAAGGCAGTCTGTGTTAGGCACCCAGGCCAGGGGGTTTAAGGTTTAAAAGCACTGCAGGCAGTGGGTATAGTTACAGACCCTACAGGGAGCAGCAGCTAAAGTCTTGTCCCCAATGTCTGAGTTACAGCCATTTTGATCTGGTAGGACAAGAATGCAGTAAAAAGTTTCAATATAATTTTTTTGAGCACTTTAAAAAAGAGCAGAAAAACAAAAT
This sequence comes from Callospermophilus lateralis, assembly GCF_048772815.1. Classification (NCBI taxonomy): domain Eukaryota; kingdom Metazoa; phylum Chordata; class Mammalia; order Rodentia; family Sciuridae; genus Callospermophilus; species Callospermophilus lateralis. The sequence continues at coordinate 70,621 of NC_135311.1, forward strand.
ATGCCTCTGTAGATGTAGAAAATCTCCCATATTAAGTCTCACCACAAAAAAGTATTTCCTTTTTCTCTCTCACACTCTCCAAGTGCAGATTTCTAGCATATAACTCTTACCACTGTTTTATTGGTGACAAGTCCTTGCTTCCCCAATGCCGAAGTATAACACCAGAGAAGCATGCCGCGGCAAGTTTAGAGTGGAAAGTAGAAGCTTTATTAAAGGACAGCAGAAAAGACTTCTCCCCGGAGGAAGAAGGGGACCCAAGAGGTGGAATCCGTGGAAGGGTGCTGTCTTCCCCTTTTTATAGTTAAGGTCTTCATTCAGCTTTCCTGCATTCCTGTCCTTTGTTCTTTTATCTTGCAATGTTAGAATGTAGGTGGGAAGACCCAAAGGCTGAGGGACAGATGGGCCGGAGGAGTAATCTGGGCAGGCAGTGCAAGGGACGGCTTATGATTAGCACCTCCCAGTTTGCTGTGAGCTGCTTCATTAACATTTCCTTAGAATGGGCTGTAGGCCTTGGGAACATTAACATTTCAATTTCCCCAAGTGCTGCTTGACTTTCCTGGGTTCCTTTCTCCATATGGCCTTCATTCTCGATTTTACTCGACATTTGAAAGACCCTCCGTCTCCCTGTCCAAGGAAAGACGCACGAGACACTGGCTGCAAAAGCAGGAGGTTTATTCAGACACAGGCACCTGTGGGTGCTCAGCGAAACCTCAGCCGGGGCTTCGGTGAGCCGACACACCGGGCTTTGGGGTACAGGTCTTTTATAGGATAAAGGGGCAGGTTTCACGTGCGCGGTAAGCAACAGGTTTCTTATTGGCTATTTTGAACCCAGCATATAGATTACCTAAAGGGTAAAGTTGTTTTTCACTTCATGTTCCTGGAAAAATACCACATGACAGTTACATATGAGCACTCTGGTTTTTCTGTTCCTGCTTATTAGTTCCTGTTTATTCAGGCATGCCCTGGAATCTGTTTTTCTGCTCTTTCCCAACCATCCTGTTTTTCCCTTTTAATCAGTTACACTTAACTGATTGTCTAAAAAAACACATCTGGTGCCTGCGCAGGTTTGTGACATGCCCTGGTAATTCTGTAACTAGGCCTGAGGTTGCTGGGCTAGGGTCTTTCATATTAGACCCGATTTTACTGGATATTAGACCCGATTTACCTAACTACACTAACTGCCTATCTTCAAATCTGGCTTCATAACCCCTAAAAATCTACCTAATATTTTTAAATATAAAAATTTACAAAAACAATCCAAAAAAGCCCACAAAAGTGCTTTTCCCATGGGAGAGGACTGAACTTAAAATATATCCCATCAATCATCTTAATAATTCTTTACATTTATTTAGGGTCTTTAGAATTGCATATATATATATATATATATATATATATATATATATATATATATATCAATATATATATTATATTTATCTTTCTAAAGATGAAATATTCCCCAATAGTAAAAAGTTTTAAATGTCACAGATTTTTACTCTGCATAATTCACTTACTTTCTACAATTTAGCCCACAATACTCTGAAATTCTAAGCATGCTTAAGTTCTGGAGAGAAATTCCAAACCCACTAAATTTCTAAAATTCACCATAGAGTTCCCGTAAACCAATTGTTGCATTCCTAAACACTCAGGGTCACTCCAGGTGAACTGGGCTGCACAAATGAGGCAAGGAGTAGGATTACAAGGGAACAAGTGAGTGTAGCTCAACCCCTCTGGGTACTGCCTATAACTAGGGCCACTCCCAGGACCACACCTTATTATCTGAGTGAGGTCTTGAATCATGGCATTACAGTGCCAGACTGCAGTGATCTTTCAGATCCCCGTGGTGCATCAGGACTTAAAGATGCATGAATTTGGAGTGGCTTTCCATAGGATTGAAGCTAAAAGTTTATTAATTTTAATATAATATTGAAAGACCCACCGACTCCCTGTCCAAGAAAGACGCACAAGGCACTGGCTGCAAACGCAAGAGGTTTATTCAGACACAGACGCCTGTGGGTGCTCAGCGAAACCTCAGCCGGAGCTTCGGTGAGCTGGCACACCGGGCTTTGGGGTACAGGTCTTTTATAGGGTCAAGGGGCAGGTTTTGCACGCGGTAAGCAACAGGTTTCTTATTGGCTATTTTGAACCCAGCATACAGGTTACCTAAAGGGTAAAGTTATTTTTCATTTTATGTTCCTGGAACAATACCACATGACAGTTACATATGAGCATTCTGATTTTTCTGTTCCTGCTTATTAGCCCCTGTTTATTCAGGCATGCCCTGGAATCTGTTTTTCTGCTCTTTCCCAACCATCCTGTTTTTCCCTTTTCAATCAGTCACACTTAACTGATTATCTGAAAAACACATTGTCTGCAGGTTTGTGACGTGCCCTAATAATTTTGTAACTAAGCCTAAGGTTGCTGGGCTGGGGTCTTTCAATATGAGTCAGTTATACATCTCTGATATTTATAATCTATCACATGCTTAAGAAATCTAATAATATTTAAAACAAAACTTTCTTATCAGAATGTTTGTGAAGCATATTATACTTCTTAAGATTTTGCCTTTTAAAAAAGCAATAATTAATTGGAACAAAAAAGAACACAAAAGTCTAATCTCATCCAAGTCCTGTTGAGGGAGATTTGCAACTGTGTAGGCAGTCAGGGCAAGATAGTGAAGGGGGAAGTAAGAGGTAGGTCCAGACAGTAATGAAGCCAGATTTAAAGTTAGGTAGTCAGTGTAGTTAGGTAAATCGGGTCTAATACCAAGTGAAATCTAAAATGGAGGCCATGCTGACAATGATTCTGGGAAATGCAGGACAACTCATGGAATGTTAATGAAGTCCCAGAAAGGCCCTAGGCCAAAGTCCACCCCAAAGAAATGTTAATGGAACCCAGGAAACAGCCCCCAACAGATTTGGAGATAGCCCATCCCAGAGAAGTGATAAGCCCATCCCAAAAAGTGATAATTAACTCCTTCCTGCCCAGACTACTTGTTTGGGCCACCTGTGTCCTAACCCTTCCCCCTTACATTCCATCACCAAAACTATAAAAAGGGGAGACAACCGCACTTCCACGGATTCCACCTCTTGGGTCCCCTTCTTCCTCCGGGAAAAGTCTTTTCTGCTGTCTTTTAATAAACTTCTAATTTCTACTCTGACCTTGCCTCGGCGTGTGCTTTTCTGGTGTGATTCTTCAACATCAGGGAAGCAAGGACTCGTCACCGGCCAACAGCGGTAACAGTAGGAGCACAAAGAGGTCTTCAATAAGGTCAGCTTCCTAGCTGACAAAAGTGCCTATGGACTTGAGCAGGAACCCAACAGAAGGACTGAAATACCAGTGAGCAATAGTAAGGACAGCGTGGAGAGGGGAGGAGATAGGAGAGGAGATAGGAAAAAGAGGAAGGTCTAAAGTATATGAAAGAGCAGTTGGCACTTTCCTATGGGGCCAGGTGCCGCAGTCTGGCTGGGCACAAATCACGAGCCACTCACAGCTTTGTAGATTCAAACAGCAATTCTTTATTCCCGATCTCACACTGGCCTTCTACAAACACGTTCTGGGGAAACCCACGTTCTCTGCCCAAATCCACGCCTCCATTGGGCTTCTGTCTCCCAAAAATACTGTCTGAATCCCGTGAGAACTCAAGAGGAACTCAGGCAGCAGGATATGCCCTATTCCCAGCAGGAATAACCTTAAACATGGAACCACCTTAAACCCGGATTGTCCTAAACCGGGAACGCCCTAAACCGGGATCCGCCCTGGTCCTTGAGCAAGGTCACCATACATGCAATGTCACTGCAAAATGTCCTATTTCCACGAGTCCTTCCACTAAGCAACATGGGGTACGCTGGCAAGGAAATTGTCATACCTACTTGGCTAATGGCTCCCAGCAGCCAGGCACTGCCCCTTCTCTTCCAGTCTGTTACTTTGTTACCTTGCCCTTTAGGTAAACTTGATGCTTGCTCTCTCTTCCTCCTGTTCTTCAATTCTTTGCTGAGCATAGACAGTGAACCTGAGACTGCTAGCTGAAAGATAAAAATCCAATCATGAAAAATAAAAACCTCAACATTAGTTTTTACAAATTTTGAAGGAAAAAATGACCTTAAAGTAGTGAACAATAGAAAATAATGTTGATAAGTCTCTAGCTTTCAAGTCCCTTTTGCTGACTTTGGTAAGTTTTATGCCAAATGCCATGCTGGTACATTCATATAGCACAATTTATCATTTTTCATGCTCTGGTACTGGGGCTGCATGCAATGCATGCTAGGGAAGCACTCTGCCATTGAGCTACACCCAGCTCCTAATTTTAGCTTTTAAAAGATTCTGTGCATTTATACCAATGGTATATAAAACAATGATAATTGTTTTATATACCATTGGTATAAAAAGGAGGCAGTTTCCATTTTTTTAAGGCTTTACACTACAGAAGTTCAAGAAATATTTTTTATACATTTAAATAAGAGCATATGTACCAACAGTGCAACTGAAACAACTTATAAAATTGCAAGGAAAAAAATGAAGAAATGGAAATTACAAAGGCAGTTGTGGAACAATTCATTCTTAAATTGGTTTTAATACTAATCACTTATCATAACATCATCTGCTTAATGCTCTAATTTTAAAATGCTGAACAAAGTGGCTTGTGAGAAATTTAGATTAACAGTGTACACAAAAGGGTCTTTGCTTTTTGTTTCTGGAGCTTGTTGTTTCATTTTAGTTTAATTTGGAGTCACTTTGCAATTAGCTACTCTCTAGTCAAATTATATTTGCAACACTTCTTGTTTCCCTACGTTCGATTTTCATAGTCCCAATGAAATTACAGAAAATAATTTTTTAAACTGTGTTACATTAAGGGACAATGATTTTGCTAGTTATGTAATATCATTTAAAGAGTTACAACTAATACATCCACGTAGAGTTATTTTCAATGTTATAGCTAATCATATCTTGACTGTCCTATTTAAAAACATTTTTCATTGAGTAATGTCAGAAGACTTTATTTTTTTTTTTTTGAGAGAGAATATTTTAATATTTATTTTTTAGTTTTCGGTGGACACAACATCTTTGTTTATATGTGATGTTGAGGATCGAACCTGGGCCACACGCATGCCAGGTGAGCCCACTACCACTTAAGCCATATCCCCAATCCTGTCAGAAGACTTTAAATCCTGTTTAATATAATGAATAATATGCAAAACATTTTTTTTAAAGAGAGAGTGTTGGTGTTGCCTGCTGAGTATCTCAAGCCTGGAAAGATGAGTTGACCCTTGAAGGACAGGAAATAGACTCATTACAAATTCATTCACTGTCATCCTACAAGCAAAAACAGCAGAAAACAGGATGTCAGAAAAGTTTGGATAGTATCTATGTCTCTGAATAATTGGCAGTTGAGCAGCTGAAGGATAAGGTTCAGGAGTTGTACAACTACAGAAATGAGTCCCCAAGTTATCAGATGACTTTGTGGTAATTTAATGATGTAATGAAGAACTTCTAATTAAAAAAAGGAAATGGAAGAAAGATAAGGGGTGTAAGGGTAAAATTTCTAAGCTGCTTCTAAACTGCAAAGCCTGAGTTAAAGTGTAAAAGACCGGACATTGTAAAGTTTCTAAGCTACAAGGCCTGAGTTAAAAAGTGAAGGACCAGGTATTGTTAAGTTCCTCTGCTACACCCAGAACCTGAAATTCTTGAGGCAGTTAAGACAATGCCCTACTGGCCATTTAGCTGATTAATAGCCTAGGGCCCTGTGCAGCTTGTCACATAGGCATACAGGGCCCGAACCAATCAGTTTGAATGTGTACCCTGCTTAGGAGTGACCAATCACCCCCGCCCAATCTGTTCCCGCCAATGAATGTGCTAATCATGTCTCAGAGTTGTTGTTCAATTTTCCCGAGCCTCATGATGATTTGTTCTGATGTATGCAAAGCCCCTGCCCTCCTCAAAAAGTGTACTTAAGCACTGCTCAACCCCTGCCCGGGGCTCTTGGCTGCTCTCCCTTCTTGAGTGAGCCGGGAGCCCCAGCGCGCTGGAATGGAATGGATCCCCAATAAATCCTCTTCTGCAATTGCATGAGCTGTCTCTTGGTGGTCTCTTCCTCCGACGTTTTGCCGGACCCTTACAGGGGGAGCCTGTGAGTCTCTTCTTGCCCACAGTGTGTGCTGGTATTTTCTGGGACCAGCTGTGATGTTCCAGTTGAATGTGTTGCCTGCAGCACTGGTGGCCGAGGTGGGAGCTGCCCAACTTAAAACTTTACAATAGCAGCAGCAGTGTTAATGTAGCAAAATAGGTTAGAAGTGTATGTATAAGGTTTCACCTATGTGATATATAGCTTCAAAGAAAACCAGATGTGTTTTTTAGTTTTTCTATAAACTCAATATAAATGAAATGTTAATAAATTGATATAATTTTGTTATAATGTTGACAGATAACTAGGTAATGTCTTGAAACTTAAAAAAATATTGCTCAATACACTCCTCACACACTACTGAGCTTAAAGATTAATAGTCTCTTTTCTATCAGTTAAACTGGTTGCTTGAGTTTTAATAAATAACAAAAATATATTTGCTATGATCTAAAACCTAAATTTCAAAGTGTGTAGTTAGGTGGAGCTATTTTAAGTTACAAAACCATGTGACTGAGGCCCCAGCATGTTTCCTTTGTCCTCAGTTTTCTAATCAGGATGCCTGTCTACTGTTTAATATGTGATCCACTCATAAATACAGCCCATCCCCTTGCTCTCCCCAGTTTTAAACCAGTCAATCATAACCCCAAACTCCTCCCATCAGAGCAAGGGGGCAGTGTTGCCTTAGGGATAAAGCCTGGGGAGAGTCCTGCCCAGCATGCTTGCTTGCCAGTTTTTTTTTTTTTTTTTTTTTTTTTTTTTTTTTAGAAGCATACCCTCTGCAGAAGTTGGGATGCTGCTGAGTAACTTTTGTCTAATTTCTTGCAGCACCTTGATATTTCTAATAGAGCTTCTTCAGGAGAACTTATTGGATGGGCATAATCTGCACACTAAACTTCAAGGCTGTGGGAGACTTGGACATGTAGTGTGCAGTGGGACACTTAGTGACTGGCATGCTGTAGTAAAGAGTTGCAGAAAAGCATGTAACCATTTGCTTCTGTTCTTGTGTAAAACATGGTAAGATGGGTGTCTGCTGATTAGCATTTTTGTGTTTCACCTGGGCCTCTCCATGTAGTGAAAGTGTGAGAGCACCAGGGTCTGTGTCTGTTACTGAAGCCAGATTTAAAATTAGGTAGTCAGTGTAGTTAGGTAAATCGGGTCTAATACCGAGTGAAATCTAAAATAGAGGCCACCCCAAAGAAATGTTAATGGAACCCAGGAAACAGCCCCCAACAGATTTGGAGATAAGCCCATCCCAAAGAAGTGATAATGAAGTCCTTCCAGCCCAGATTACTTGTTTGGCCCACCTGTGTCCTAACCCTTCCCCCTTACATTCCATCACCAAAACTATAAAAAGGGGAACACATTTGCTCTTCAATGGATTCCACCTCTTGGGTCCCCTTCTTCCTCCAGGAGAAGTCTTTTCTGCTGTCCTTTCATAAACTTCTAATTTCTACTCTGACCTTGCCTCGTCGTGCTTTTCTGGTGTTATTCTTCAATATTGGTGAAGCAAGGACTCGTCACCGGCCAACAGCGGTAACATTACCAGGCAGTTTCAACAAGTCCTGCACTATGCCTCTTCACTCAGCCTTCAGAACTCCTTCCTTGTAGTCACACTGGGTGGGTTCCTTCCAGCACTACACAACACAGCTACAGGTTTAGGTCTTCAATATATTCCTCTTGAATTAATCTCTAAAAAGCACAGAAAGATGGAAAGGTAATGGAGAAGCAGTGAGTTTTCTCCTCCATTATCTTCTAAAAGACTAACCAGGTGTATCCATCAGTGAGAGTTGAGAGAGTTAAATGGCCCAGTCCACAGGCCTGGGAGGGCCAGGTGGGCCATTACTCAGGTACACACAATGGCCCGCCTCCCTGCTCTGCCACAGCTGGGATGCTGTGGCCAATTCATGGGGACAACAAGGCAGACAGGGCAGGGCTTGTCCAGGGATGGAGCTGGCCTCTATCCAGGTCAGCAGGAGCCCAAGTGGCCTGGAGCCCCTGAAAAAGCAGGACCCCAACTGCTCTGAGGAGGGGCCTAAAACTGGGGGTACAGGGTGTGAACCTGGCCTGGATGTGGAATGTCCCTGGAGTCAGGGACCACCTCCTGCCCTTTCCCTCCCTGGATATGGAGGCCATAGTCTCCAGGGCATTTTGGATGAGGCTGGAGTCAAGGGTCTCCACCCCTGCACATGGGAATTATAGACAGGGTGCCGGTTAGGGTTGGGGTAGGATTAAAGGTTAGGGTTTCAGGGTTGGTCTAGGACTAGAGAATTAGCATCAGATGGTTAGGGTTTAGGTTAGTGTTGGTTCTGGAGCTGGTGGGACTATGGGTGTGGGTAGGGGCAGAGCTAAGATTAAGGCTAGGATCTAGGTTTGGGGTAGAGTTGGGGTAGATGATGCTATGTACATCACTGAGTGGTGAGAGAACCCATCGCTCAGTTTCTCAGAGAGAAACACATCTTTTCCTTGGTCCCTGTCCCTGTAAATGCTGCTGTGGCTCAGGACTGAAGTCAGCCTGAAGCAAAGTCAAGGAAGAAGGTAGAGAAGGCTCTATAAGCTGCCTGTGGGCTAACAGAGAAGCTGACCATTTCCTCAGCTGTCTTAGGTAATGTTTTCACAGGGATTATTATTGAGGCTCTGCCACTTATCATCACAACCTGTGGATATATATGTTTGGATTGTGTGTGTTTTTAGGGAGGAAATCCAGGACACAGAAAGGAGAAACTCTGAGATACACTCCCAAGATGTGAAAGATGGTGCAGGGGATGATCTGGGGTCCTGGGGCACAAGCCATACTGGGAAGAGGTAATGCCACCTCATCACTTGCTTTTATTCACGTTTTAATGGCTCAATTTCTTTCAGTGTCAAAGTACTTGAACAGTATTAAGAACTTGATGTAGTAAGACTCAAACATGATTCAGGTGTAAATATGGCATTTCTGTCTGGAAGAAGAGAAAATGTGGGTGAGTACAGCTCAGTGGAAGAGTGGTGTGAGGACCTGGGTTTGATCCCAGGGACAGCAAGAAGAAACAGAACAAAGAGAACAAAAGCAGACTGGGAAATTCCATAGTATAAATCATCTACTTTTTGGGGCTGGGGTTGTGGCTCAGTGCTAGAGTGTTCGCCTTGCATGTGCAAGGCGCTGGATTCAAGCCTCAGCACCACATAAAAATAAAAATAAATAAGATAAAAGTTTAAAAAGAAATAAATTACCGGGCTGGGGATGTGGCTCAAGTGGTAGCGTGCTCGCCTGGCATGCGTGCGGCCCGGGTTCGATTCTCAGCACCACATACAAACAAAGATGTTGTGTCTGCCAATAACTAAAAAATAAATATTAAAATTCTCTCTCTCTCTCTCCTCTCTCACTCTCTCTTAAAAAAAAATAAAGAAATTACCTACTCTTGTCAATAGGTATGAAACAAGACAATAAAGGGAGAACTTAAGCTGTGCTCACCAAATGCCATGGGTGCTCCTGGTTGGAGCCTGACTTGAAATGATTGCAGAAGTCTGCATGTTGCTTGGACATTTGATATTCTTGCCTATTGCCAATGTGATTATAACAATTGTGGCTACATTCAAGTGTTTTCTCCATTATGTGATTACAATTTTTAAGGAGGAGAACAGCTGCTGCTGGGGTTTGCTGGGGAGTCTTCACACTGTGTCACACAGTGTCATCTGGCAAGTCCCAGGGGCCACTATGCTGATGGATACATGGACAAGACAGGCTACACTACTCAGAATCCTCAGGATGCCTGGTGAGCATGTGGCATGCTGTCCCCAAGAGCCTCTGGGTGAAGGCTAGCCTTCAACTTCCTTTCTTAAAACCCATGGTCTTGAAACTAGGAGAGTCCCTGGCTTTCACTGTCTTAAAGACAGTGGTGGCTTCTTGGTGGTTTATGCTTTGGGCCTTTAGCCCAAGGGCACATGGGTGATCTGTCAGGTGCTCAGTGCAGGTGTGCATGAACACCCAGGACCTGGCATTTCATGCCTCTGCTGTTCTTGGTCCCCAGGCTACAAAAGTGCTTGGCTGGTCATGTGCGGGGCTGGGATCTTAAGGGGGATCCCAATTCACTTTTTCTCCTCTCCCAAATTTTCTCCTTTTCTGAATTTCTATTTATGGTGATGTCAAAGAAAAATAGCCAGGGGGCTGTGGTGGTGGCTCAGTGGACTCGCACTTGCCTCACACATGAGAGGCACTGGGTTTGATCCTTAGCACCACCTAAAAATAAATAAACAAAATAAAGATATTGGGGGCTGGGCTGTAGCTCAGTGGGAGAGTGCTTGCCTAGCATGTGTGAGGCACTGGGTTCAATCCTCAGCACCACATAAAATAAAGGTATTATGTCATCTATGACTAAAAAAATTAAAAAAATAAAGATTTTGTGTCAATCTATAACTAAAAAATTTTTAAAAATTTATTAAAAAAAGATAAATAGCCAGACATCAGTCAAAGAGTTCCTGAGCTCACCAATGTGAATGTGCAGCCTGAAGCTCCCATGGCCCTCCACAGTGAGGAATGTACAGGAAGAATACTAGACTACACCACTCAGAATCCCTGGGGATGCCTGGGGGAAAATATACAGCCTGCACCCTCGATAGTCCTCTGTGGTGACAGATGAATAGGTAGGCCAAAACACTGGATTATATTACCCCCAGTCCCCAGGGGATGGAGATCACAGGATCATCCTCTCCTCTTGCTGGTGAAATGGGACTAAATTATCCACAATCCTGGGGGGTGGGAGTGGGCAGAAGATCCCAGGTTTCCACATAGAGAACCAGCAAAACACCAGACTACATCATTCACAGTCCTCAGGGGCAGAAGCTTATGGGAACATCCGTTTTACCACTTTCTGTGAGTGGGCAAAGTGCTGGTCTAAATGACCTACAATTCTAAGGAGGCTGAAGCTCCCAGGATCTCCCATGGAGAGCCAGAAAAATGTTGAACTTCATTTCAACCCTCAGGTTTAGAGTTTGGGTTAGGGTTTTGCTGGCGGTCCATGGGGAATCCAGGGGAGCTTCCTCTCCCTCAGAATTATGGGTGAATAGTCTTGTGTTTTGCACAGCATGAGTAGAGAAACTAATGTGACTCCATTTTTGAGAAACCAGCCTCTACCTCAGAGCAAAGCCTGTCCAAGGAAGGGGGCATGACCCTTGTCCTTGGAAAAACCCACAGAGCACTCTTAAGCACATACCCACCCTGCTGAGTTGTTTGTCTGTAAATAACAGGAGAGGTCTGAGGTGCCAGGTGTCCCTGACTCAGTTAGGCTAGGTGAGGACCCATAGCAACCCTCATAGCAACCTCCAATCAGCATGAGACAGGGAAAATACCTGGAATGCCAGATGACCTCCAAGTAGTTTATGGTGGTTGATAACATGTTGGGAAACCATGTAGTTTAGCACATCTACCCCTTGTGGCCTAAACCAATCAGTTCAAAGAATCCCCCTATTGTACTAACCAATCACTCCTACCCAACTTGTTGCCATTGAATGTGCTAATCAATGTTAAGAGTTGTTTGATTTTCCCATGGTATGGAATGATTTGCTGTGTGATGTTGTGACACATAGAGTACCCCCCCAAAACCTATAAAATCTCACTGACCAAATGACCAAGACTCACTCCCTGGGACTGCTGCATTGGGAATGGTTGTGAGTCCAGGATTGAGCTTGCAATAAAGACTCTTGTGTGATTGCACAGGATTTGGCTCCTGGAAGTCTATTGGAGTCCCACGAATCTGGCATAACAGAGTCAGGACACCTATGGAAGCTGAACGCGGCTTGCTTGCCCTTATACCGAAGACAGGCAGTCAATGTAGATAGGTGATCAGGTCAGATTGCAAAAATGGAGGCCAGTTTGAATCCTGGAAGTTGGAGACCGCCCCTGGGTTATTGAAATGTTAATGCCTCCAACGCCCTTTGATTACCAAAGTTACCTGCCTATACTACTCCTCCCAGAAAGTTGTTAATAGAGTACCATCTGAGTTGACAGGGAGCTGCTAACTAATGTCCCCTGGGATATTACTTGCCTGGATCACTCCATTTGGCCCTTCCCCCTGCCCATATGCTTCTCACCTTTTGGCTATCTGTTGAGATGGTAAAGGGCAACATATGCAGTCGAGGGGAGAAATAAAGAATATCCATGGACCTAATGCCCTTTTCAATGCTTTATTCACTCAATCAGGCAATACAATTTCACTATAGGTTCTTCATCTGTTAAGCTCGAATTCGGGACCCCCAAAGACCACCAGAGACCCAAGATCAATGTAAGCAGCAAAGAGGTGTTCATTGCGAGCTAGCTCAGTCCTCCGCGCGCACACACAGCAACTGGTGATGCTGAGAGACCCCGAGCCCAGGGTTTGCAGCAGTTTTATGCATTCTTTGGAGAAGGCAGGGACTTCACATACATCATAGCAAATCATCACACACCGCGGGGAAAATCAAATAACAACTCTAAAACATGATTAGCACAATCACTGGCGGGAACAAGTTGGGTAGGGGTGATTGGTCAGTACAAAAGGGGTATTAATTTGAACTGATTGGTTTAAGCCAAGAGGGGTGTACGTGCTGAACTACATGGTTTCCCAACTTGTTATCAATCACCATAAACCACTGGGAGGGTTATCTGGCATCCCAGGTATTTCCCTGTCTCATGCTGATTGGTGGCTGCTAGGGGGCTGCTATGGATCCCCACCTAGCCTGACTGAGTCAGGGACACCTGGTGCAGCAGATCTCTCCTGTTATTCGTAGATAAACAACTTAGTAGGGTGGGAATGTGCTTAGGAGTGCTCTGTGGGGTTTTCCAAGGACAAAGGTGATGTCCCTTCCTTGGACAGGCTTTGCTCTGAGATAGAGGCTGGTTTTTCACATCAAGAAAATGACAATCCTTAATTCTGGGCACTGCAATAGACATAATGAATTCAAAACAAATGATTCTAAGTTAATTCTAAGCACTGCAAACACAATCATGACAGACTCATTATAGTCATTCCCTCTGCATGCTAAGCTTAAGTGGCTGGTCTAAAGTCTTGAGTCTTAGGCCTTAAGTCTGGCAGATGCACACTCACTCAGACCACAGAGATCAGGTCAGGAACCAATGGAGGCTTCTCCTGGGATGTGGGGGGTGGTCTTGCTGAATGACTGGCATTCTCCTTCCTGTGTGTGGAAGAGGATTTTTCTGTCACTTTCGTAGAGACCAGGATATTGCCCAATCTTCTATCCTTGAAGTAGCAGAATGTGTCCTCAGATGTAGGCGTCAGCTCTAGGGGTCAAATCACTCTCACCTGTCCTTGTAACCTTGCCCCTCCTGATCTTTTTTGGATGGAACTTTCTAAGAATGAGGGTCCCCCCAATAAAAGATCACTTCTGAACATTCTAGCTCTCTCTCATCAGCCTCTCGTGACTTTCCTTGCTCTCCCATTTGAGGAGCTTGAGGCCAAGAGCAGAGGAGCCATCCTGAAGCTTGATTTAAAGGTAAAGTGTTTTATATGGTATCCCAGGAAATTTACTTGAGGAACCTTAAGTTCAGCTGTCCGTGCTGGTCAGGGGTGGAGGGCACTGGGGTGGAGCTAATGGTTGGCTGAGGAGAGGGTTGTAAGGATAAGTCACCAATGTGGCTGTAGAGTTTCAGAGTGGTGAGGATGATGTAGAGGATTAGGCAGATGATGAGAAGAATTGGGATGTCAGTCCAGGTCCTCATAAGGCTCTCTGGCATGTATGCATCAGCGTCAGCTGGCTGAATGTCTGTTCATTTGCCCCATTATTTATGCTAAATTTTGGGGCTTCTATTTACCCTTTAAATCCCTTTCAGCTGTTACAGAGTTTCTCAGTGACATCTTTCACTCTAGGGTCAGGATATCTGGTGTGGTGGTTTCTGCCCTGATCTCTTGCCTCTGCCTTTATCAGGGCAAAGAAAAAATACAGTTTCTTCACTCTGAGTTTTATTAGGTTTGTGGAAAGTGACTTCTTTTATTAGGCTATGCCTGATGACAATATGGGAGTGCTCCATATGCTTGCCTGGTGAGGACTCCATTTATTTTAAATAGAGTTAGTCTAAGGCCCTCCATTTATTTTATTTTATTTTTTTTTCTTTATTTTTTAGTTATCAGCGGACACAACATCTTTGCTTGTACGTGGTGCTGAGAATTGAACCCGGGCCGCACGCATGCCAGACGAGCGCACTACCGCTTGAGCCACATCCCCAGCCCCAACCTCCATTTATTTTAAAATGAAGTTAGGCTAAGGCCCTCCTTATAGTATCCCACTGGCATCTCTTGGGCCTAGCCACAAGAGATAAAGGGAAAGAAAGAGATAAGGGGGAAGAGGATGGGAGAACAAAGACAACCTAAAATGTATAAAAGGGGCAGGATGCTACCACTTCTTGGGATACCAGGACACAAGATATGGTCCCCATCTCCCTCCTAGGAGAAGTCTGTGTTACTATTTTTAAAATAAAACTCACTTTTTATGCTTGCCTCGATGCACTTCCCTTATGTTCAAACTTTAACATTTGAGGAAGCAGAATTTATCAATACCCCAAGGATTCTGAGTAATGTTAGGGTTAGGGTTAGGGCTAGGTAAAAATTAGCCACAGGTATAGAAACCTGGTAACAGCTGATAGGGACCCAAAGGGCAAGCAGAAGCTCCCAAAATTAGTATAAATTTAGTATATAAATTTAGTATATGAGGTTAATGATACCACCAAATATTCTTGAGCTGTCAGAAAGCTTTGTCTGTAGTGCACTCCCATGATTTGCCCTCACTGCTTCAGATGCAGGGAACTTCCTCTCTTTAGGATGATGGGTAGTTAGTCTTGGGTTTACCACTGGCTTGGGAGATTCTGAGAACTTCCATTAGGACTGTGTTTAGCATACTCCCCCCCCCCCCTTAGCCTGCTCACTGCTGGGTGTCCTGGGAGCTTCCCTGTAACCCCTGCTTATGATTGTGAGTACCTGTAATGATGGTCTTAGGCCTTAGCCTAAGCAAATCAATTTTAAAACTCCATTTTAAAACAAAACTGCAGTCCCAACAAGGCAAGCCACAGAGCCCCCTGATAGGTCATCAGGCATAGCCTGATAAAAGCAAGTCACAGGGCTGGGGTTGTGGCTATGAGGTAGAGCGCTCACCTACCATGCGTGAGGCACTGGGTTCAATCTTCAGCACCACATGAAAATAAAATAAAGATATTGTGTCCACCTATAACATATATATATATATATATATATATATATATATATATATATATATATATATATTAAAAAGCAAGTCATTTCCCACAGCCCTGGTAAGAGTCAGGGTGAAGTCACATGTCATTTGTCATAACCCTGATAAGAGCCAGAAATGTGATATCAGGGCAGAAATCACCAGACCCTAGAATAAAAGATGTCACTAAGAAACCTGGTAACAGCTGATAGGGACCCAAAGGGCAAGCAGAAACTCCCAAATTTAGTATAAATGATGGAGCACATGAATAGACATTAGAGCCAGCCAACACTGATACACACAAGCCTGAGAGCCTGATGAGCACCTGGACTGACATCCCAACTCTTCTCATTTGCCTGATCCTCTGCATCATCCTCACCACTCTCAGACTCTACAGCCACATCTTGACTCTGGTGAGAATGACAACTTCTTACAACCCTCTCACCCCGGGAGAAGCCTCCATTGGTTCCTGACCTGATCTTTGTGGTCTGAATGAGTGTGCATCTGCCAGACTTAAGGTCTAAGACTCAAGACTTTAGATCAGCCACTTAAGCTTAGCATGCAGAGGGAATGACTGTAATGAGTCTGTCATGATTAAGTGTGTTTGCAGTGCTTAGAATTAACTTAGAATCGTTTGTGTTGAATTTATTATGTCTATTGCAGTTCCTGGCATTAAGGATTGTCATTTTCTTGGTTAAGAACATATGGAAATGGGCTGGGGTTGTGGCTCAGTGGCAGAGCGCTTGTCTCACACATGTGAGGCATTGGGTTTGATCCTCAGCACCACATAAAAATAAACAAAATAAAGATATTGTGTCCAAGTATAACAAAACAAAACAAACAAAAACCCATAGAGTGAAATTGTATTAAGTAATTTGAGTGAATAAAACACTGAAAAGGGTAGAAGAGCATGGACATTCTTTATCTCTACCCTCCACTGCAGATGTGGCACTTTTGCCCATCTCCACAGTAATGCAGTCCCATGCTGTGCCTGTTCACTGCAGGGAATTTTGGGAACTCCATAATCTTAGGATTGTGGGTGATGTAGTCTTGGGTTAACCACTCATGGTGGAGGATTCTGGGAGCTTCTGCCCCTGTTTGGCACTGTGGATAATGTAGTTCCACAATTTACCCCACTCACTGCAGAGAATCCTGGAAAATTCCTACCCCTTAGAATTGTGGGTAATGCAGTCCTGTAATTTGCCTGCTCATCGCTGAGAATACTAGGAGCTTCTTATTTGGTATAGCGGATAGTGCAGTCCCAGGTTTTGTCTGTTCATGTCAGAGACTCTTGTGAATTTCTGCTCACCTTAAGCATGGAGATAATGTAGTCTTGGGTTTACTGCTCACTGTGGAGTATTCTAGGAACTTCCTATCCTTAGAATTACGGGTAAGGTAGTACAATTTCTTCACTTACTGTGGCAGAACCTGGAAACTTCCCATCCCTAAGAATTATGGGCAATGTAGTTCTGGGCATTGCCCTTGAACTAAAGAGGAACCTGGGAACTTTCTTCCCAAGGATTGTGTATAATGTAGTACCATAATTTTCCCACTCACTGAAGGAAAACTTGAGAACTTCCTACCCCATTGGATTCAGGGCAGTGCAGTCCCAGGTATTGCCTACTCAACATGGGGGATCCTGGGAGTGTCTGTCGATGTAGGAAAGTGGATAATATAGTCCCTAAGTTTTGCCGGCTCACTAGGAGGAAACGGGAAGTTTCTGCTTCTCCTGGGATTGTGTTTAGTGTAGTCTCTCAGTTTCTAACTGCAGGCAACCCTGGCAGATTTCTACACCAGAGGTTTGTGGGTAATGTAGTTCCACAATATGGCTACTCTCTGCAGGGTACCCTGGATGCTTCCTCCACTAGGAATTGTAAATAATGCAGTCCTGCGATTTGGGTGCTCACTACAGGGTAACCTTCAAGCTTCCACCTTTTAATATTGTGGTTAATGTAGATGGAAGATTGCCTGATAAATGAAGGAATCTTGGGAGCTTCCTCCACTTAGCATAGGAATAATGTAGTAACATAAAGTCCCTGCTCACCACTTGGTATCCTAGGAGATTTCTTCCTATAGGATACTGGGTAGTGTAATAATCAAATGATTTACCTCCCCACTGCAAAGTTTCTTAATCTTCCAATTAGAATTGTGGGTGAGGGTCAGCATCAGGGTTGGGGATAGGATTCAGGGATCAATAGTCAGGGCAGGGTTATGGTTAGGGTTAGGGCCAGTGTTAAAGCTAGGGTTTGAGTTTGAGTTTGGGCTATATTTAGGATTATGGCTAGGTGTAGGGTTATTGCTAGTGTTAGGGTAAAGGCCAGGCTTTGTGCCAATGATATGGCTATGCTTCAGTTTCTCTTTGGTGTTTTGGTGTTCTTTCTGTATATTATTAATTTGAAATTTTAAGTGTCTGATTGAAATTTTTCTTTAGTTATTGTACATTGTTCCATTTTTGTTTAGGAATTAGTTTATTTTTATTTAATTTTAGTTTTATCTTTGGCCTATTTTTTGGTGGGTTTCCTGAAATGGTTTACATCTGTGTCACATGTGGTCCTGCAGGCCCATGCTGTGGAAGGCTGCTCCATGACTCGAAGAGGGATGGAAGTGGCACCAGGTATGTCCAGGACCTTGGGGACTTGCCAGAGTATTGAGGTGATCCTGGTATATCTAGGGCCCATTGAGCAGCATAGATGACATGCAGATGTCATCTGCTGCTCTGCAAGACAGAGCTAAACTTGGAGAGCTTCTTGACAAAGATGTGAGCTTTCAAATCTTGTCTTTTCCATGGAGTTTCAAAATGTTTTCACACATAGGGGCAGAGTTTTCCATCTGGGAACTTACTGTAAGAGAATATTAGATAGAGTTACTCATTGTTACAGCTCAGATATGAAGTGCCCTCCAAAGGCTCCTGTGTTAATGCAAGAGGTGAAATGATTAGATTACGAGAGCTGTAACCTAACCAGTGGGTAAACATATTTAATGGGTTAATACTTTGAAAGGACACCTGTACTGGATGGTAACTGTAGGCAGGTGAGGTTTGGCTGGACTTACTATTTTTTTTGGACACAAATTTATTTTAGATACGTACTTTCCAAATATTTCACCCAGTCTTTGACTTGTCTTTTTAATTCCTTAATATGATTTTTCACAGAGTAATTTTATAAATCCACATTATAGTTTTTTCTTTTATGCATTTGTTTTAGGGCTCTATTTAAAACCACATCATAAAATATGTGGTCATGGACATCTAGAATTTTACAGTTTCCACCTTTTAAAGGCAAGTCTATGGAGTACTTTGACAGGTTTTGGGGTCCAGAACTCTGTCTTCATTTCTTAAAAAATATGGACATAATATATTTTTATTATTTACTTTTATGTGGTGCTGAAGATGCCTTTCACATGCCAGTGAGAGTGCCCTATCAGTGGGCTAATAACCCCAGTCTGATATGTGCCTTCTTGAAGTATGTCATTTTGCAGTCAATTCTGTCTATCCTAGGTTTAGAAAAAGCTTGCTGAGAATTTGACTGGGACAGCACTGAATCTGAGGATCAAGTTTGATATAATTTTATCCTAACTATATTGAGTTCTGAACAAAAAGTCTCTTTTGCATTTATTTATATTTCACTTTATTTCTTTCTACTGTGTTTCAAGATTATCTGAAAGCATGATTGAACTTTAAGGGTTACATGCAACTACTTCAATTTTGGGGGGTGCTATTTTAAATGTTAATGCTTTTAAATTTTTCTTACTCAAGCTTTTGAATTCCACTGTTTTCTATACATTATTACAGATATATAGGGAATCAATGGGATTTTGTCTATGGGCCATGTACTTTGCTCCTTGCTATCTCTATCCATTCAGACAAAGACATAGGATGGTAGGCTCTATTTCTTTTTGATTTCCCAAATCATGACCTGCAATAATCACAACTATGAATTTCAGAGTTTCACTGTGATTGGCACAAGTGGGCTAGGGGGAGCTCTGAACAGTAGGCACCCAGAATCCTGCACTACCCAAGGTGGATAGCAGGGGGTGCTCAGAACAGCTTTCTTTGACCACCATGAAACACTTGCTTTTGGGGGCCAGTGTTCTGTGTCCTCTGCAAGTTCTCCTCAGAACCTACCCAAGAAAATGCCATATCTGGGAACACCTAGGGATCATGTCTACAGTGAGGATCAGAACTTTCTTATGGGGGGCCCACCTGGGAGATATTATGCCCTAGAGATGGCTGGGGCCTCTGTCTAAGATGAGGACCAGAGATTCTTATCCTGGGAACTACCCTGGGGAGACATCATGAAATGGGGATCCCTAAGGGATTCATCTATGGTGAGGATCATGGCTTTCTAACCATGGAAATGCTACTGTGGATTCAGGATGACTGAAGTCCATATGAGGGAACAATGAGGAAAAAGCTTCCTGTGCACTGTGTGCTGTGCTGAGGAAGAAATTGTGCCATATTCTTCACTTCCTCAGGTAATATTTTAGCAGAACTTACATTACAAAAGTATTCCTTACTGAGGTGTTAGCCACTCAGCATCATAAGGTGTCACTGTTTTGTGCCGATTGAGTGTGTTTCTGGGGAGAAATCCAAAAACATAGATAGGAGAAACACAAGTGCAACCTTAAGATGGTGCAGGGAGTTCTCAGCACCTGGAGTTTCACTGGGGCCCAAGGGGAAAGGATAACGTGCACCTCACTGCTTGCTGTTGGAATTTGCCACATAGGAACTGAGCACCCCTTAGCCTTGAGTGATGAGAATGTGGAGATGTGGCAAGCCAGCCATGTGCTGAGTGTGCATGAACCATGGGCATTGAGTGCACAAAGTGTACTGTACTGATGTTGCCCCTCTGCTTGGGTGGGCCTCACTCTGGTCTTTTTGTTTGCTCTGTCATGATCCCCACACAGTTCATAAGATGGGCATGGCTTGCCTAGATGTCAGTCAATCTGCTGACAGCAGACATCATGAAGCTAAACTCAACCCCCTGAAAACTGAGCCCTTGCCTCATTTGAATGGCTTTTTCCCAATAAAAGGGTTCAGCAACTGCCCTCTCTCTCTTTCCATGGACCCCTAAGTTTAGAGGAGCCATCACAGGACTCAAAGAAAAAGGTATTTCTCTGTCTCTGTGTGATTATTTTGTGCAGCCCAGTTCACCTGGAGCGACCCTGAGTGTTTTAGTTGTGAGATGCAACAGCTTGCCTTTATTCATGTTTTAATAGCAAATTTTCTTATGGTTTTAAAGTACACGAGAAATATTGAGAAGTCGGTGTGTTAAAATTCAAAGTTAGTTTAAGTGTAAACACTTTATTTGTGTCTTTTATAAGAAGAACCTTGTGTGTGGGGTTATAGCTCAGGGGTGGAGTGGTGCCTAGGATGTGTGAAGACCTATGTTCAACCTTGAGTGCAAGTAAAAACAAAGAGGGCTGGGGATTGGGCTCAAGTGGCATGCACGGGGCACTGGGTTCGATCCTCAGCACCACATAAAATAAAATAAAGATTTTGTGTCCACCGAAAACTGAAAAATAAATATTAAAAAACTCTCTCTCTCTCAAGAAAAAAAAAGAAAAAGAAAAAAAGAAAGAACAAACAAAGAGGGGCTGGGATTGTGGCTCAGTGGTAGAGCGCTCGCTCGCCTAGCACACTTGGGGCCCTGGATTCAATCCTCAGCACCACATAAAAATAAATAAATAAAACAAAGGTATTGTGTCTGACTACAACTAAAAAATAAAAAATAAAAAACAAAGAAACAAAACACAGAACACAGACTTGGAGATCCTACAGTATAAATTAACTACATTTGTCAATAAGTAGGTGATAAGCAAACAAAGACTTATTACATATTAATCAAATCCTAGTTTAAACCTGATTTTTTGTGTCTAATGTTTTTTGTGTCTAACTTTAACGTTTATTTGAAATAGCTGGAGAAACCTGTGTATTAGTTGGGCATGTGATATAAAGGAATTACAATTGTGGCTGTATTAAAGACTTCTTTCCATTACATGACAATTTTTAGAAAAAACCTGATGATGCTGGAGTTTAGTTGGTGAGTCTATTCACAGTGGGGTGGGCCCTCTGGCAAGTCCCACAGTGGTAATGGCTGTGTGGGCAGTTTCTTGGCTGTAGTACTCAGAATCTTTGGGTACCAGGGCCAGTATGTGGCCTCTAGCTCCTATGGGCCACACATTGTTGTGTGGGCAGAATGCTGGACTATACTACCCAGAATCTTCAGGGGCCCACCATTCCTAGGAACCAGTTCTCTGTGGTGAGAACTGCATGGCAGAATGACTACTGCCCAGAATTAATGGGTCTCCTGGGCAACTACATGGTCTGCAGTTCCCAGAGGCCTTTGTAAAGAATTCTTGATTGACTGGGCAGGTTACACTACCCAGAATCCTCAGTGTACCAAGGCACACTGAAGCTCACCTGAAGCTTCCAGGTGAGTGCTGAGCATCAGAATGTTGGACTACACTGCCCAGAGTCCTCAGGGGTGGCTGGGTGAGAATGTGGCAAAGAGCTCCTAGGAGACTGGGGTGAGGACTGCAAAGTTTACAATGGACTGCACTCCCCAGAATCCTTCAGGACTGGCAGTTCCCAGAGCCCTTTACAGTGAGGACAGCATGGGCCAAATGACAGACTGCACTACCCATAACCTTTGGGTGCTTGCGGTTCCCAGGAGCTTCTGGGGTGAGGAATGCAAGGGCAGAATATCAGACTTCAGTGCTCAGAAATCCTGGGGATGCCTGCATACCCTGTAACCCTGTTTTCCAGAGGTTTCTGTGGCAAGGGTTGTATTGGTAGAGCACACTACCTAGAATCTCCAGGGTACCAGGGAAAGCAGGTTTCCAGGTACCAGGTCTAAAGTGCCTGTGGTCCTCCTTATAGGCAAAACACTAGCCTACTTTATCCAGAACCCTCAGGGGCTGCAGCTCCTAGGATCTTCTGTGCTGATCAGACAAACCAAGAGCCTGCATTACCCACAATCCTCAGGTACTGTAGATCTCAGGATCCTCTGTGGTAATTGAGCAAGTACACTGCACTACATTACCTACAATCCTCAGGGAATACATCTCCCAGAACCTTCTGTGGTGAGTGGGGAAGACATGGGCTGCACTACTCACAATCCTAGGGGAATTTTAGTTCCCAGGATCCTCTGTGGTGAACAGGCAAAACATAGGTGAATGTTATCCACAAACCTTAGTGTCAGAGGCACCCAGGATTGTCTGTGGTGAGGACTATAGGGCAAAGAACTTAAATATACTACCTGGAACACTTGAGGGGGTGGTACCCAGATGAGTGTGCAACCTGCAATTCCCAGAGGCTTCTACAGAGATGGCTATGCTGGCAGAAGACCAGACTGCACTATCTAGAACTCCTGGGGATAGATATTTGATGAATGTGCAACCTGAAGTTCCCAGAGGCCTGCACAGTGAGGTCTGTATTCCAAGGCAAGCATGTGATCTTCAGTTCTTATGGCCCTCATGGCAGGGGCACACAGGCACACCACTGGACTAATTACCCAGAATCCTCATGGGACTGCAGCTCCCAGGATTTGCAGTGCTGAGGGCTGCAAGGTAGAGAACTGAATTATAGTATCCTGAATTCTTGGAGGTGTTCATGTGCCTGTGTGACCTGCAGCTCCCAGACACCTTCCTATTGCTGCATGGGCAAGGTTTGTATTTCCCTATTCAGACTCCTTGGGTGCCCTGGCAGGTCTGTAGTGTGCAGATCCTGGGAGTCTTGATGGTGAGGTCCACTTACATAGGGTGGACTGAATTACCCAGAATAATCAATGGCTCACAGCTCTCAGAGACCTCTGAGGTTAGGGCTGCCTGGGTAGAATGGATTACCATACTCAGAATTCCTGGAGTTTCCAAGCTTCAAAGAGCCACTATAGTGTGTACTACACTAATATAGCACCAGACTACAATGCCTATGATCCTTGGGAGCCTGAAGCTCTGAGAATCCTCTACAGTTAGGGATACATGGGCAGAACACCAGACCACACTTCCCAGAATCCCTAGGGGTACCTGTGTGGTTGTGTAGTCTTCAGCTCCTAGAGACCTCTGCACCTGAGCTTCATTGTAGAATACTGGACTCCACTACCCATAATCCTGGGGGTATGTGCTACTTGAAGTCCCCATAGGCTTCTGGGGTGAGGGCTGCTTGAGAAGAACCCAAACCTACACTGCCAGAGTCCTCCAGGGCACCTGGGCCAGCACATGGCATGCAGCACCTGTGGTCCAGCAGTGTGAGGTCTGCATGGGCAGAACATCAGACTACACTGCCAGTGTCCTCCAGAGTGCCTGGGTCAGCATGTGGCACACAGCTCCCATGGTCCTACAGGGCAACAGCTGTGGGCAGAACATCAGATTACACTGTCCAGAATTTCTGGGAATTCTGAATGAATGTGGAGCCTGCAGCTCCTGGAGTGAACCATGGTAAAGAGGGGGGCAGGCAGGACAGATGAAATTACCTAGAATGCCCTAGGGCAGTGGAGTGCAGCTTGCAGCTATCAGTTGCTGTCCACGGGGGCTCAGTCTGAGCTTAGGTTTTCCACATCTTGACAGTGGCTACCATGGACTGGGATTTAACTATTTTTCTTAAAACCCATGATTCTAAAATGGGGCAGTCCCTGGGTTAGTCACTATTTGAAGGGCTACATTTTCTACAGTGACCTGTTTCTGGCCTTCTTCCCTTGGGCACTTGATTGAAGTGTCTTGGGCTACGCGGCTCTGAGCAGCTGTGCAAGTCTGTGCCTCTGCCCTCCTGGCCCTGGCTATAGCAGTACTTGGCCTGGTGAAGTGCAGGGTTGGGGTCTCACAGACATGGTCTCCTGGACTCCCCTTTTTCCTCTCCTGAGTTTCCCACTTCTAGTGACGCCACCAATAAACACAGCCAGGCCTAGATAAAGCAGTGGGAACAGATTTTATCCAGTAACAACTGAGGGTAGAGGAAAGCTTAGAGCTTTACCTATCATGATTAAGTGTGTTTCCCAGGATTCCTCAGGAGTGGCACTGCCTCTGAGCAGTGAGCAGCATCCTGCACTGGGCATGGCAGGCAGGGGGTGGGGCCTGGGGTGCCATCTTGTAGTCTGTCCAGCCTCCTTAGGGGTAAGGACTGGAGCCCTCCTCAGAGGAGACACTCTGGTTGGGACACCGCAGGGAGGCCCAGAGCTCACTCCTTGTTCAGAGCGGCCTGGGGACCCTTCTGAGTCATGTCTCCAGGGATGCCTGGAGCTCTCTTCTCCTCAGAGCAGCCTCAGGGAGACACCTCAGAAGCTTCTGGATATACTAGTGGCAGGTGAGGAAATGATGTGGAGGGTGAGTAGAGAGCCCCATCCTGGGCCTGAGAGCTGAGAGCAGCCTGGCTGTGAGCCCTGCTCTCTCCTTCCCAGTTTCCGCAAGGCTCACTTTACAGAAGGGCCCCTTTCTTGAGGCTCTGATCCTCATTATCATAGCATGGCCAACTGGGTGGTTTCTGAGGCACTTGGCATGGAGGAAGGAGAAACACTGAAGGAGGGTGTAGGGATGGCCTTAGGCCTGAGCCTAAGCAACTCCATTTAAAAAACTCCAGTTTGAAAACTGCAGTTTCACCAGGCACACCCACAGATCCCTCCAGTATGACCTCAAACAAGTTACTTCTCCTCATCCTGATAAACAGAGTGAAGCCCCTGGCAGGCTGTCCTCACCTGATAAGAGGAAAAGGCAAGAAGATCAGGGTGGAAACTACCAGACCAGATGTTTCTGACCCCAGGGTAAGTGATGTCACTGAGAAATCTGGTGGTAACAGTTAAGGATTGAAAGGGGGGCCAAAAGCCCCCAAATTTAATACAAATAATAGAGCAAACAAACAGGGATTCAGCTAGCTGAAACAAGGATGCACTTGAGCTGGAGAGCTTGATGAGGACCTGATATCTCATCACTTGTCATCCTTCCTGATCCTCTGTGTGATCCTCACTGTTATGCTCAAATTTGGGACCCCCCAAAGACCACCAGAAACCAAGATCAATGTAAGCAGCAAAGAGGTGTTTATTGCGAGCTAGCTCGGTCCTCCACATGCACACACAGCAACTGGTGACACTGAGAGGCCCCGAGCCCAGGGTTTGCACTCTTTGGGAAAGGTAGGGACTTCACATACATCGTGGCATCTCTTAGCAAATCATCACACTCTGTGGGAAAATCATAAAACAACTTTAAAACATAATTAGCACAGTCACTGGCAGGAACAAGTTGGGTAGGGGTGATTGGTTACTACAAGAGGGGGATTCATTTGAACTGATTGTTTTAAGCCAAGAGGGGTGTTCGTGCTGAACTACATGGTTTCCCAACACCATAAACTACTGGGAGGGTCATCTGACATCCCAGGCATTTCCCTGTCTCATGCTGATTGGTGGCTGCTATGGGATTGCTATGGGTCCCCACCTAGCCTGACTGAGTCAGGGACACCTGGTGCAGCAGATCTCTCCTGTTATTTGTAGATAAACAACTTAGCAGGGTGGGAATGTGCCTAGTAGTGCTCTGTGGGTCTTTCCAAGGACAAAGGTCATGTCCTTTCCTTGGACAGGCTTTGCTCTGAGGTAGAGGCTGGTTTTTCACTCACCACTCTCAAACTCTCAAGCCGCCTTGTCTGAACCTTGGTGAGAGCTGCAACTTCTCCCTATGACCCTCTCCTCAACCGGTCATCCACTCCACCCCAGGAAAAGCCTGCCTTGGTTCCAGACCTGATCACCATGGTATGAGTGAGTGTGCATCTGCTGGACATAAAGCCTAAGGCTTAAGACTTTTGAACTTAGCATGCAGAGGGAATGTCTGTTATTAGCCTGTCATGATTAAGTGTGTTTAAGTGCTTAGAATCAATATAGAATTGTTCACTGTGAATTGATTATGTCTATTGCAGTACCTAGCATTAAGGATAGTCATTTTCTTGATTAAGAATCTATAGAGTAAAATTGTATTGAGTAATTTGAGTGAATAAAACATTGAAAGTGGCAGAAGCATGTGGACATTCTTTATTTCTCCCCTCAACTGCATACATCACAATTTTGCCCCCTCGCAACAGAGGGTCTTGAGCCCAATGGGGTTGGTCCCCAGTGCACTCCATGACTTGTTTTATTTAATGTTTTAATGGTTAATTTTTTCTTGCAGTGTTAAACTAGCAGAAAAATATTAGCTCACTTATTTAAATATATTATTTCAAACAAAGCCAGAATTTACTAAAATTTTATTTCTCAGCTTTCATGGAACTAAACTCATCAGCTACATTTTTGGTTTGGTTGAGAAAGTCACAGTTTAATCATCAATATCTGTACTTTCCCCCTCTTTAAAAACTATTTTTATTTGGTCTGGGACTGTAGCTCAGTGGCAGAGTGCTTGCCTAGCATGTGTGAAGCACTGGGTTCAATCCTCAGCACCACATAAAAATAAACATATAAAATAAAGGCATGCTGATCCATATACAACTAAAAAAAATTTTGAAAATGTTTTTATTAGTGCATTTTAGTTATACATAATAGTGGGTCCCTTTTTGATGTAGGCTACATGCATGGAATATAGTTTGCTCCACTTCATCCCAGGTACTTTTACTTTCTCTTCCCTCCTCTCTCCCTCTCAATCCCCTTCCCCTAATCCACTGACCACCCTTCTATTTTCATGTAATCCCCCTTATATTTACTTATTTATCTCTAGATTCTACATCTGAAAGAAAACATTCAACCCTTCACTTAAGAGTCTGGCTTATTTCACTTGGCATGATATTCTCCATTTCCATCCATTATCAGCAGATGCCATAATTTTATTCTTCTTTACTCTGAGTAGAACTCCACTGAGTCTATATATCACATTTTCTTTACCCATTCATCTGTTGATTGAACCTGGACTTGTTCCGTGACTTGGCTATTGTGAATTGGGCTGCTATAAACATTGATGTGCCTGTATCACTATAGTATGCTGATTTTTAGTTCTTTTGGATGAATACCAAGAAGTGAAATATTTGGGTCATATGGTCTAGTTTTTTGAGGAATCTCCATACTGCTTTCCAGAGTGGTTGCGCTAATAATTTGCAGTGTCACCAACAATGTATGTGTGAATATTTTCCCCCACACCCTCCCTAGCATTTATTACTTGTATTTTAATGGTTGTCATTCTAACTGGAGTGAGATGAGATCTCAATGAATTTTTGCTTTGCATATTCCTGATTATTAGGGATGTTGAGCATTATTTCCATATATTTGTTGGCCATTTGTATTTCTTCTTTTGAGAAATGTCTGTTGAGTTCCTTTGACTATTTTGGATCGAGTTATTAATTTTTTGGTGTTAAGTGTTTTGAGTTGGATATTGATCCCTTGTTGGAAGAGTAGCTGGAAAAGATTTTCTCCCATTCTGAGAGTCTCTGTTCATGTTTCTATTTCCTTTGCTGTGCAGACCTCTTTAATTTGAAACCATCCCATTTATTGAGTCTTGAGTGTTGGTTTTATTTTTTGAGCTTTATGAGTCTAATAGAGAAAGTCAGTACTTGTGCTAATGTGTTGGAGAGTCAGGGTTCTATGAGCACAATCTAGCTTTTCCACTGATTTATATCTTCTTTTTTTGAAATCCTTTATCTTGAATTGATTGCTATGATAAATAGCACTTTACATTTTAGTTATCAAGTGCTCTACAGCTTCTGCCTGCTGGGTTTCTGTTCTCGCGACTAAAAGGCTCAGGGGTCACTCCAGTTAAACTGGGCTAATTGGGCTACACAAAATAACCACACAAGAGACACAAATACCTTTTTCTTTGGGGTTGCTGTGATGGCTCCTCTGACCTTAAGGGTCCACAAGAAGAGAGAGAGCAAGAGCATTGCTGACCCCTTTTATTGAGGAGAAGCTATTCAAATGAGGCAAGGGGTCAAGTTTCAGGGGACTGAGTATCTTCATGATGTCCACTGTCAGCAGGTTGACTGACATCTAGGTAGGCTACACCCAAAGGCACAGTAAGAGGAGGGGACACCCACAAGGCACTTCCATGTAAGATTCTATCCTAAACAGGGCAAGAGGTTATATTACAAAGGAACAGGTGAGCATAGCTTCACCCATGGGGCTGTAGCAAGACACACCCATGCAGAAGACACTGACCCTCGAACCCAAGAAGGGTGGGGAAAGCTCTGCCACATTTCTGTGACTGAGCGCCTCAGCACCCAGCAGGGGACTGTGACTCAGTCATGTGCAAAGTTGATCTCCCACATCTGCCAATATAGTTCATTGTCTATGAATATTAAAATGCATTAAACTGATAATAGAATAAAAGGAAATCAGCTTTATAAGAACAGTGTACCCCTCTCCTTAAATTTTTGTTTTACAGTACTGGGTATTGAACCCAGGACTTCATGCCTTCTAGATGGTTGGTCTACCACTGAGCAACATCCCATTTCTTTTTTGAGACAGAATCTTGCTAAATTGCCCAGACTGGTCTCAAACTTGCAATTTTCCTTCCTCAGTCTCCCTAGTAGCTGAGATTATAGCTGGCATTCCTGGTTCCTCTCCTCTTTCAGCATTTTGTAGTGAATACCTGCCACTTATGTGCACTTTAAAGTGGCTAGTACAGAGCAGTAGTTGTGGTGGGTAGCCCAGGGATTTCTGCCCCCAGATTCAGGGTGGCTGCTGGTATCTAGTGCAATGGTGGGGGGAAGGGGGATATATCTTCTTTGGTGAGCTGTAAGTTCAGATATTCACCCATTTTAAATTGGATTGTTTCTTACCATATTTAGGATACAAGTCCACTTTAGATGGAATTCATGTTTTTTCCAAATATTTTCCCCAGTCTGTGGCTTAATTTTTTTGTTCCCTTAATATGAACTTTTCAGAGTAGATGTTTTTATTTTAAAAAAATTGGTACTGAGCATAAAACCCAGGGGTGTTCTACCACTGAGCTATATCCCCAGCTCTTCTTAACTCTTACTTTGAGACAGGGTCTTGCTAAGTCACCTCAGACTACCTAATAGCTGGGACTACAGGCATGCACCACCATGCACAGCGACAATTTAAATTTAAATTAAATCCACATTATCAATTCTTTCTTTCATGGATTTGTTTTGGAGCTGTATTTTAAAAAAACTCAATATGAAACATGATCATAGTAGTTTCTACTATAATTTTTATAGTTTCACATTTTCGATGTAAGCCATGGACTATTTAGAGTGAGTTTTGTGAACCTTATAAAGTTTTTCCCTGTCCATTTCTCCCATAGGGTTTCCAAACACTCCATCGCCATCTGTGCAGTAGATGCAGTTTTCTTCATGAAGGTCTTTTTCCCTTGACAAAATCAGCTGCTTGTAGGCATGTGTGAGTTTTGGGCTCTCCACTCATCTCCATTTATTTATATATCTCCATGTATTCCTTCACAGCATCACCTTTTTCTCAGCTTTCTGACAGCTTCAGCTTTCTGACAGGTGTTGTGATACAGATGTGTGAGTTCTTTGTCCTTCTGTAGTCTGTGACATCTATTCTAGGTTCATAAACAATTTTCTGGAAATTTGAGTGTGATTGTGCTGAATTTGCAAATCAACTGTGAGAGAATTTCATCTTTACTATGTAGAGACCTGAACAACGAATATCTCTATTTATATTTTGTTTGATTTCTTTCAATTGTGTCAAGATTTTCTAAAAGTATAGTTGTAATTTAAAAAATATATAACTTTTCAATTTTGGGGGTGCTATTATAAATGGAATTTTTTTCTTTTTCTAGTTCTTAAATTCCAATTTTTCCTATATAGTTTTGCTGATATATAAGAAATCAATTGATTTTTGCTTATTGACTATGTATTTTGCTTTTTGCTGTCTTTATCCTTTATGAACATGGTATGGTGGATTCTATTGCTGTTTGATTTCTAAAATTATAGCCTCATAAAATCAAAACCATGAATTTCAGAACTTCACCTGTACTGCCACAAGGGGGCACAGGGCCAATGCTGAACAGTGAACAGTGATTATCCTCAACTGCCCACAATGGCCAGAAGAGGGTTCTCAGAGTGACTTTTTCTGATCCCCTTGAATCATATGACTGCCAGGGATGGATATCCCATGCCCAAACTTTCTTCTCAGGACTCACCTGGGGAAATTCCATGGCTGGTGATACCTGGGGTCTATGTCCACAGTGAGGTAACCCAAACCTTCCAGACCTGCTGTAACCCTCACCCTTGTGGTCCACCAGGGGAGACCATTGCTGTGGACACCTTGGGGCTATGAGTGTGGTGACAAAAGCTTCCTTCTCCTTGGGACCCACACAGGGAAATGCTGTAGCTGAGGACACCTGGTGCCCATGTCCACAGTGAGGTAACTCTAACCCTAAACTGGAAACTCACCCAGGAAGGGACCACGGGTGGCTAAAGGCACTTTGGAGCAATGACTGTTGTGACAGAGCTTCCTTGATACCCTCACAGGGAGATGCCTTGGCTGGGGACACCTAGAGACTGTGTGTACCATGAGATTTCTTCCCCTAGGAATCTACATGTGGATGGCACAGTGATTTTGGGATAACTGAAGTCTATCTGAGGAAAAGGTGGGGGAAGAATGAGGAAAAGCCTCTTGTCCACTATCCCAGGTGCTGAGAAAGAAGCTCTGCTATGTTTTTACTTTTGTAGGAAATATTTTAGTGGGACTTAATTTTATGAAATTATTCCTTGTGAGGCTTTGATTGCTCACTGTCATAGTATATTTTATGGGAAAAGGTATATTTTATGGGGAGAAAACCCAGCACACTAAAAGGAGAAATTGAGGCACAAACTCAGGGTAGTGCAGGGGAGGCCTGGAATTCCCAGCACACAGGGAGACTCACTAGTGCCTGAGGGCAAGGGCTAATGTTGCTTCATTGTTTATATTTATTCTGGGTAAGTCTACACACAGTTGAGTGATTTGTCTGATAATTCCCAGAAGCCACTGTGGTGATAACTGTGCTTACATAGACATCTGACAGAGGTGTATGTGGGAAAAACACTGGACTACATTACCCACAATTCTCAGGGGGCAGTGGAAGCTTACAGGAGTGCTCCCCACTGTGAGCTAGCAAAGTGTGGGACTACATTACCCACAGTCCTAAGAGGAAAGAAGTTCTCAGGATCCCCCACAGAGAACCAGCAAAACACTAGACTACATTACCCACAATGCTTGGGGAGGGGGTAGAAGTCACAGGATTCCCGTGTCTCCTGTGAGCTGGACTAAATTATTCACAATCCTGAGGTGGCAGAGGCTCCCAGATTCCCCCACAGGAGCCAGCAAATTACTGCAGTACAATGCCTTCAGCCCTCTGATGCAGAAGTTCTCAAGAGCCCCCTTTCTCCACCCCCCAGGCAGGCAAAATGCTGAACTACATTATTTATAATCCATGGATGGGGAGGTAGAAGTGCACAGAATCAACCCCTCTGAGCCAGAAAATACAGGGACTTCATTACAATCCTAATCGGGCAGAAGTTCCCTGGGTTCTGCAGAGAGAACCAATACTGGACTACATTACCCACAATCTATGGGGGGGGGTCACCTCATGGGAGCACTGCCCCCAATAAACTGACAAAATGCTGGACTACATTACCCATAGCCCTCAGGGTCAGAAACTTTTAGAATTATTTCCACCTATTCCCGTGATTGGGAAAAAGTCTGGACTAAATGACCTATAATCCTAAGGAAGATGAAGCCCCAGAATCCCCCATGAAGAGCCAGCAAAATGCTGAACTACATTACAAGAACAGAGTTAGGGTTTGGGTTTTTCTGACTCTCCTTGGGGATCCTGGGCGCTTCCTCACCCTAAGAATTATGGGTGATGTAGTCCTTGATCTTATCCACACACCTCTGCCAGGAGACCCACTAAAGGTGAATGCACATGCTTGCCCTTATACCCTGAGGATTCTGAGTAATTTTAGGGGTAGGGATAGGAGTAGGACTAGGCAAAAAATTAGCCACAGGGCAAAGATTAGTGAGATTTACAAAACCAAGAGGTACTCTTGAATTTCTGCTACTAAAGACCATGGGTAGTATAGGCCCAGGTTTAACCACTGACACTGGAGATCCTAGGAACTTCTTCCTCTTAGAATTATGGATAATGTAGTCCCAATATTTCCTGCTGTTAGCTTGGTATTGTGGGAGGCTCTCCCCAAATATTGTGGGGGAAGTATTAAGAGGTGTATGGCTTAAGTTGAGGAATTCTGGGTAATTCCTCCTACCAACTCACATGGAATTGTGGGTGATATAATCTCATGTTTTATTCAAACTGTGGAGAATTGTGGGAGATTCCTCCCCTGTTAGAGTTGTGGGTAATGTAGTTTCATGATTTATTGGCTCTGTGCAGAGGATCTTGGGAACTTCCTCCCTCCTAGGATTATGGGTAATGTAGTACAAATTGCCTGCACACTGCTGGGTATTATGGGAACCTCCTCCCTGAGGATTTGGGGTAATGTAGTCCCATGATTTGCCCTCTCCACATAAAGAATTCTGGGAACTTCCTGAGCCATAGAATTGTGGGTCATGTAGTCCCATGTATTACTCAGTTGGAGACTTGTGGAAGCTTCCTTTCCTGTGGATTTGTGGATATTGTAGTCCCATGATTTAGCCTCTCTGAGCAAAGAATTCTGGGAACTTCCCCTCCTTAGAATCATAAATAACATAGTCTCAATATTTGCTGTTCACCAGTGGGTATTCTGTGAGTCTTTATCCATAAGGATGGTGGGTGAAGTAGTAAAGAGCATACCACTTACTTTGGACCAGTCTGGGAATTCCACCCAATAGAATTGTGGATAATGTAGTCCCATGATTTGTCCTCTTTGTACTAAGGATCCTGGAAACTTCCTCTCCTTTAGTATTATGGGTAACATATTCCCAGTATTTCTCCACTCACCACTTGGAATTTTGGGTGCCTCCTTCCCTGAGGATGATGGGTGAAGTAGTCGTGAGCATACCACTTGCTTTGGGGAATTCTGGGAACTTCCTCCCCTCAGAATTGTGGGCAATGTAGTCACATAATTTATACTATCTGTGGGGAATTGTGGGAGCTTTCTCCCTGTTTGAATTGTGGGTAATGTAGTCTCATAATTTGTCTTCTTCATGCAGAAATCCTGGGAACTTTGTTTGCTAAGGATTATGGGTAGTGTATCCCAACATTTGCTTGCTCACTGCTGCGTATTCTGGGAGCCATCTTACCCCTTAGTTTTGTGGGATATGTAATCCCAAATTTTGCCTGTTCACTGGAAGAGATCCTGGGAAATGTGTCTCCATAGAATTCTGGGAATTAAAGTTCCATTATTTGTTTGCTTACTGATGACTGTCCCGGGAGATTCTTCCCCTAAGAATTATTAGTAATGTAATTTCAGATTTACTGCTCACTTTGGGGAATCCTGGGTGCTTTGAGCCCATAGAATTACGGTATTATAGTTCTAGACATAACCATTTTGGAAGGGGAGGGGGACACCATTACCCATAATCCTAAAATGGAGGCAGTTCCCAGTATCCCACTTCCTCCATTTTAGTATTATCCATAATGTCCCAGGTTTTTCCCTGATTATGGAGGATTATGGGTAATGCAGTCCAACTGCTGGGTATTCTGGGAGGCTCCTCCCTGAGGATTTTGGGTAATGTAGTCCCATGATTTGCCCTCTCCATTCAAAGAATTCTGGGAACTTCCTGTGCTATAGAATTGTGGGTCATATAGTCCCACGTATTACATAGTGGGAGACTTGTGGAAGCTTTCTTTCCTGTGGACTTGTTACTCTCCCAGTGAGGATTGTGGGTAATGCAGTCTTGGGTTTATCACTCACTGGGGGATTCTGGGAGATTCCTCCCCCATAAAGATTTAAATACATTGTCAGGTTTACCACAGGCCCAGGGGTTCCTGGAACATCTTTGCCTTAGGTAATACAGTTCCAAGATTTATGAATAACATGCCCCCATTTTTCCTTGATAAGCATTGGCAATGCTGGGAGCTTCCCTTTTTTCTTGGGATTGTGGGTAGTGTAGTCCCTGGTTTAGCTGGCCCACAATAGGGAATTAGGAGTTCATAAACCTTGGTCTGTACATGATACATTCCTGGGTTTACCACTCATGACAGAGGATCTTGGAAACTTTCTCCCATTAGGATTGTAGGTAATGTAGTCCTAAGTTTTACCTGATCACTTAGGGAATCTTAGGAATTTCTGCCCATATTAGGATTGTGGGTAAAGTGATTTCACAATGAGGAATTTTGGGGTCTTTCATTTTAGAAAATTATAGATAATTATGGATAACTAAATTATGGTTAATTTAGTCCTGGGTTTATATACTCAACATGGGGGATTCTGGGATCTTCCTACCTCTTTATAATCGGAGGTAATACATTTTCAAAATTTATTTACTTGCTTCAGGGATTCCTGGGAAACTTGTTAAAAATTATTGTCAGCACTATAGTCCTATTTGACTGCCCATTAGATAATCTTGGTGCTTAATACCCCTTGGGATTGTGGAAAATGTAGTCCTTGGAATGCCCCTCACTGTTGAGGATCCTGGGAATTTCCCAGGATTGTGGATAATGTAGTCCTAAGTTTCGACTGCAAACTTCAGTGATTCCTTAAATTTTTTTTTTTTACAAAGGATCATGGGCACTGTAATTCAATTTGACTGGTCACTGAGGGGCAACTATGGTGGTTTCTGCCCCTTACAATTGTCGGCAAGTTAGTCATTGGAATTTCCCTCTTGCTGTAGAGGATTCTGAAAACTTTCTTTCTAAGTACTCTGGGTAATATAATCCCAAAATTTGCCTACTTACCTCAGAGAATTCTGGGAAATTTGTACATGTAGGATTGTGGGTAATGAATATTTGCAATGTATCACATGGCAGGGAAATTTGGGAGCATACAGTGTCATAGCATTGTGGGTTTTGTAGTCCTTGGAATTGCCCTCTTACTTACCTCACTTAGTATTGTGGTGAATGTTGTCTTGTAATTTGCCAGATGACTGTATGGATTACTAGGAAACTTGTGCATGGCCATTGGGCTGGGATTGTGGCTCAGTGGTAGAGCGCTCACCTAGCACATGCAGGGTGCTGGGTTCGATCCTTAGCACCACATAAAAAATAAATAAATAAAGGTATTGTATCCAACTACAGCTAAAACTTTAAAGAAAAAAATGGCCATCAGTGAGCAGTCAAATTAGTCCAATTTGACTGCTCACTGATGGACACTTGAAGGGTCTTAACCCTTACAATCGTGGGCAATGTATTCCTTGGATTTACATTCTCAATGTAGAGGATCTGGGGAAGTTCCTACCTAAAGATTTTGGGTAAGATAGTCTCACACTTTGATTGAACACTGCAGAGATTCTGGGAAACATGTCCATGCGGGATGGTGAATAATGTAGTCTAGCAATTTTACCACTCATTTCAGGAACACCTGAAAGCTTCAAGGACCACAAGACTATGGACAGTGCAATATTCAAAACTGCCACCTAGCTGCATAGAATCCAAGGAACTACTACCCTAAGAATTATAGGTAATGTAGCTCAACAATTTTAATGCTAACTGCAGGGTTATGTTTAAGGTAAGTTTGTTAGGGTTGTGGTTAGGGTTAGGGTCAGGGGTTAGGATTAGAGTTAGAGTCAGTGAACTGATTTCTATGATACCAAGACTCACAGCAGTACTGTACTCTACATGGTAACCTGGGGAATTAAGGCTCTATTGATGGTACCACTCTCAGAGTTACTGACTATATGTGCATAACCACAAAATAGGGTTTCTATTATAGGCAGTTTCACTGGCTCCTAAACTCTGTGAAAAATCATATAATTCATCTTATATGATGGTAGGATACACAAGCCTGGTGAGCAAAATGTAGAACATAGTTAACTGTTTCTAATATGTTAGAATTCCCAGAACTGTTGAGATCTACCTATGGTTCTTGGGATTTATGATGAAAAACCTACCATATCATCTTGGGTCTATGGGAGCCATATAACTGGCTTTCCATTAAGGCAGGATTCATAGATCTGCTGACCTCTATGTGTAGAAAAAGGAACCAGTATCTATGATGGGAGGAAAGCAAAGCTGTTGGTATCTACAAAAAGAGTCAGAAAAGTGGTATTGTATTTTCTAAGGATCCCCAGGTCTTCTATAATTTACTTGGAGATCCAGATAAGTAGTGTCTTATGATAGCAATTATAAAAGTTATGCTGGTCTCCATGTGAAAAGCAAGTGAAATAGAATTTGATTTTGGTAGAAGTCAAATGACTGATTTACTGTGTGTCCAAAGCTAGGGAACTGGGTTTCTCTCATGTCATAACATGCAGAGGTGTTCAACTGTGTGTGCAGACAGAAAAATGGTAGGTACCCCAGGGCTTCTAAACTCTGTAGTGGCCAGCCAGGGATCTGAGTGTCTTTTGTTGGCAATGTGATTATTATTGCTGGGTCTACATATAGAGACAGGTAACTGGCATTATAGGATGGCAAGACACGCAAGACTGCCAGATTCTACTTTGAGAGTCAGGGAAATAGGGTTTTATGATGATAGGTGTTTGAAGGCTGCTGGACTTTATTTTGAAATCCAGGCAACAGGGTTTAAATTAAGGATGACTCCAAGGACTGCATGGCTCTCCATGGAGGCCTGGTCAATTGCAATCTATGATTTCCTAATACCCAAAGCTGCCTCAAAAAATGTGGAGTCATAGAACTGGGTTTTTTTGATGACAGGACATCCAAAGCTACTTGAATCTCTGTGGAGAGTAAAAAATGACAGATTCTATAATGACAAAACTTTTAGAAATGTTAGGTTTTTCATGGTTAGCCAGAGAACAGGAGAAATAAAACAGTAGGATTCCAAGTCTTCATGATCATATTTGGAGAGTCAAGGAACTGGAGTACTGGGGCTGGGGATGTGGCTCAAGAGGTAGTGTGATCGCCTGGCATGTATATGGCCTGGGTTCAATCCTCAGTACCACATACAAACAAAGATGTTGTGTCTGCCAAAAAAAAAAAAAAAAAAAATTAAAAAAAAGGAACTGGAGTACTGATGGTTTTTCCAAGGACAAAGGTCATGTCCTTTCCTTGGACAGGCTTTGCTCTGAGGCAGATGCTGGTTTTTCAGTTTTAGGTGGACACAACATCTTTATTTTATTTTTATGTGGTGCTGAGGATTGAACCCAGTGCCTCATGGATGCTAGGCAAGCACTCTACCACTGAGCCACAACCCCAGCCCCTCCCCACATGTTTTTAAATGGAGAAAGATGATTTAAATTTCCAAGTTACTTTAGTAGAGTCCTGGTAACATTTTGTGGCAAAAAAGAAAAACCACATAATTTTCACATGGAGGATGAGAGTAAAAAATTTTACATAATGAGGAATTAAAAAAGTATTAGTCAGAGTTGAGCTCTTGAAGTTGAAGAGATTACTAAAGATGTTCAGGTGGAAGGTGTAGCTGTGACTGCACAGGGCTATAGGACCAGGTAAGTGCTCTTTCGCATGGAGAGGTTCAAGGAGGAGTGTTAGAAAACTCACTACACTGGCATCACTCTGCAAGACAGGGGGCCACATGGATGGGGTGGGCCTGCTAAAATTACCAAACAAAACAGGAGGCTGCTCTGGAGGTCTTTAGGTGATGATATGTGAAACCAAGTATCATATCATTATGATAGACCCAACCTGATCTTTTCTTAAAATTGGGAGCCATCTTGCTACAAAGCCATGAAAAGATAATTTCGGCTTTACTATAAATTACTGCAAATTCCGAACCTGCTTGGAATGCCTGCCCGTGCCTTGAACTCACCCATGCCTGGCTCTCTGACCAGATAGTAACCTTCTCTAAAACTTTAATGATGCCTCACAAATCTTGGCCTTCCCTGGCCAGATAACGACCCTCTCTGAGGCTCTAATGAACTTCATAAATTCTGATATTGGGGCCAGCAAAAATGTAAACTACCATTAGTGTTATGAACGTCAAAGTTTTGCCATCTGTAACCCCCCTTTGTGTAACTTTCTGGGCTATAAATCTGGACTGCAGGAAAGCTTCAGCTGCTGTCTTGTTCCTGCCTATTTGGGTGGGAGAGGCAGCCAGGCTGGTGGAAATAATAAGCTTGCTTTAATTTGATTTTAATTGGAGTCAGTGGTCTTTTTTTGCGTCCTGGTCTAAAATGGAGCAGTGCCTGGCTAAGTCACTCTGTCTCAAAGACTACATGTCCCAGAAGCCTCTGAGGTGGTCTGTTTCTGGCCTCTGCCCTTGGGCTGAGGGTCTAGACTCCCTATAGCGGCCCACCTCTGTGCCTCTGCCTGCCTGTCTCAGGCTGCTCCAGCACTTGACCTGGTGGAGTGCAGGGAGTGGGTCTCCTGGACTCCATTTCTCCTATTCTGAGATTTCACTCCTCAGGTGCCACAGCCAGACCTAGTTAGAGCAGTGGGAATATATTTTATTCATTAAATAAATGCTGAGGGTGGAAGAAGGTGCTGACATTCACCAGGGAGCCAGGAGAGGCCCTGCCTCTGAGCTGGGAGGAGCTCCTGAACAGCACATGGCCAAAGGGGCATGGTCAATAAGGGGCAGGGCCTTGCCGCCATCTTTAATGCTGCCTCTTTGAGAGTGAGGAGCTGACTTCCCCCTCAGGACCAACCTGGGAGATCCCCAGTCCTCAGAGTGTTGGGTCATCCCACAGTGAGGGGCAGAGCTTCCTTCTCAGAGTAGATTGAGAGAGACACCCAGATTGGGGACTCTCGTGGGTCATGCCTCCAGGGGCTCACGGAGCTCCCTTCTCCTCAGGGCAGCCTCAGCATGGACTCGGCTTAGGGACTTTTGTGAGTCGTGTCTCTAGGGATGCCCGGGGTTCCATTCTCCTCAGAGCAGTCTGAGGGAGATGCCTGGTTTGGGGACCCTCGTGGGTCACATTCTAGGGACACTGGGGGGGGCAGCCTCACCATTACTACAGCCTGAGGGATATGCCAGGACTGGGGAGCCTTGTGGGTCACCTCTCTAAGTAGCCCCGGGTTCCCTTCTCCTCAGAGTGGCCTGGGGCAGTTACCAGGGTTGCTGTGCTTGGCCAAAGGGGGCGTGGTCAACCAGGGGTGGGGCCTCACCGCCATCTTTAATGCTGCCTTTTTGAAAGTGAGAAGCCTGCTTCCCCCTCGGGACCAATCCAGGAGAGCCCCCATTCCTGGGAGTGTTGGGTCACTCCACACGGAGGGGCAGAGCTCCCTTCTCAGAGCAGATTGAGAGAGACATCCAGGTTGGGGATTCTTGTGGGTCATGCCTCCTGGGATTCGTGGAACTCCCTTCTCCTCAGAGTTGCCACAGCGGATCTTGGCTTAGGAACTTTCGTGAGTCATGTCTTAGGGATGCCCGGGTCTTCCTTCTCCTCACACTGGCCTGAGGGAGACACCAGATGTGGGGAGTCTCTTGGTCACAACTCTATGTAGGCCTGGGGTTTTCTTCTCCTCAGAGTGGCCTGAGGGAGATGCCTGCTGTATGGACCCTCGTGGTTTATGTCTCTTGGGATGCCTGGGGTTCCCTTCTCCTCAGAGTAGCCTTGGGGAGATGCCTGGCTTGGGGACCCTCATGACTCCATTTCTCCTGGACTCCATTTCTTCTATTCTGAGATTTCACTCCTCAGGTGAAAAGCCTGGAGAAGCCTGGGGTTTTCTTCTCAGAGCAGCCTGAGGAGATGTGTAGCATGGGGACCCTCATGTTTCTAGGGACACTTGTGATTCCCTTTTCCTCAGAGCAGCCTCAGAGAGATGGCTCAGAAGCTTCTGGAAACTCTGGCAGCCAGTGAGGGGATGGTGGGAAGCATGAGGAGCAAACCCTGTCCTGGACCTGAGAGCTGAGGGCAGCCTTGGCTGTCAGCCCCACTCTGTCCTTTACAATTTCATCCTGGCTCCCTGTGCAGCAGTGACCCTTCCTTAGGCTGTGACCCTCATCATCTTAACATAGTGACCCAGGGTGGTTTCTAGGGGACCTGGCAGGGAGGAGGGAGGAATGAACAGCCTAAGGGAAGGGGGCCCCAGTCCACTTCCTTGTTTTCCTTAGTGTTTAAATGGTTTGCTTTTTCTTGCAATGTTAAAATAGTAGAAAAAAATTGAAATGTACATATGTTAACAGCCCACTATGTTATTTAAAAAAAAATTTTAATTTTTATTTTTGGATACTGGGGATTGAACTCGGTACTTATTTGTTGTTGTTGCATGTGATCACCGAGCCATATCTCTAGCCCTATTTTGTATTATAGAGACAGGGTTTTACTGAGTTGCTTCATGCCTTGCTTTTGCTGAGGCTGGTTTTGAAGTCAAGATCCTTCTGCCTCAGACTTTTGAGCTGCTTAAGTTTAAATATATTACTTCTAACAAAGTCAGGATTTATTAAAAATACATCCCATGTTTTTTTGTGGAACCGAACTCATGAACCACATTTTTTTTTTCTTTAATCTCTGCCTAGTTTTTTTTTTTTTTTTAATTGTAGAAGGGCACAATACATTTATTTTATTTATTTATTTTTATGTGGTGGTGAGGATCAAAACCAGTGCCTCACACATGCTAGGCAAGCGCTCTACCACTGAGCTACCACAGCCACATGTTTTCTTTTGGTGGAGAGTTTAATTAGCAAGAAGCCACCCCTCCAGGACGCTCTTGCTAAGGCCTTCCCCTCCAGACCCTGCCTCTCCTCTAGACCTCACCTATATTATGGCCCTGCATGTCCTCCTGAACCACCCTTCCCCCTGCTTCCTACCCTGCCTCTCTTCTAGGTCCTACTCATGTTCCAGGGCCTGTCCCTTCCTCAGGATCCCATCCAGTGGGAGAACTCTAAGTATCAGTCCAACCTTTTGTATGCTAAGTGATTCATTTAGCATTCTTATTTTAGAGTTATTTTACTATGTAATTCCCCATGGCCTTCAGTCCTGCGTAATAGGTTTTTCCTGTTCAATTTTTAATTAATATTCTTTCAATTTTCTACAGAATTTTAAAAATATTTTTTTAGTTGTCAGTGGATCTTTTTATTTTATTTATTTATTTTGTTTATTTATATGTGGTGCTGAGGATTGAACCCAGGGCCTAACACATGCCAGGCAAATGCTCTGCCTTTGTGCCACAACTCTAGCCCTGTATAGGATTTTTAATTCTGTGAGTTTCTATTATTTTTTATTCATTTTCTATTTGATTACACCAATAAGGAATATTTTAAAAATTACTTTTTGCTTACTTTGTTTTTGATTGAGAGAATTATTTTGTTTGAGAGAATTGTCTTGTTTGGAAATGCTCATAATCAAATGATTTTAATTAATTTCCATTTATTAAGACATGTTTGAGACTGGGTGTGCAGCTCAGTGGCAGAGCACTTGCCTGGCATGTGAGTGGCCATGGAGTCCATCCCAGCACCACACACACAGAAGATGTCTTTGACAGGACTCAAGTATGAGAGGTATGGTTTAAAAAGATCATGTATTGGGGCTGGGGTTGTGGCTCAGCAGTGGAGCACTTGACTAGCATGTGCAAGACCCTGGGTTTGATCCTTGGCACCACATAAAAATAAGTAAATAAAACAAAGGTATTGTGTCCAACTACAACTAAAAATAAAGAAAAAAAATTTTTTTTTTTAAAAAGAGTGAGAGAGGGAGAGAGAGAGAGAGAGAATTTTAATATTTATTTTTTTTAGTTATTGGCGGACACAACATCTTTGTTTGTATGTGGTGCTGAGGATCGAACCCAGGCCGCACGCATGCCAGGCAAGCGCGCTACCGTTTGAGCCACATCCCCAGCCCCAAGAAAAAAATTTTTAAAAAGATCATGTATTTACACATATACACATATACCACAGTGCCTCTTCCAAATTCATATGAAATTATTCTAAGAAAATTTCAAATCAGTTTTAAAAGAGAAGAGGGATGATGATATTTTTAATGTTTACTATTGATATTTCATGATATTTAAAACCACTATAGATGAAATCTCCTGAGATGCAAATCATTACAAAATGTAAGAGACAAGTCAGTAGCTGCTTTTTTGTAATTCAGATACATTTACTAAAAATAAGCTTTTTAAAAATCAGATATTTTCTTCTTTTCAAATTTAGAAAGCATTTCCATATGTCCTATTAAAGTTCTATATTCATCAGAAAGTTCTCTTATTCCTTGCATACAAAGGGATGGGCCTTCTAATGAGCATGATACTTTATGTTGTCAGGAATTCTTGTGGGAGAACTCTTTAAGTGTTTTGCCTCGGTTCAAAATATCATTTAAAAATGTATCAATTTGCTTTTGATTTCAGAAAATTGTCTTTCTTTTGAAATTATGTATTTATTAGTATTTAGGGTTATTTCATGTGGGAAATGCCATGATTACATTTTATCCTAATGTTGGTGCCCCTATGTGCTTATAAAGTGGCTTTCAGAATGCAGTTGAGTATCTCTCTCATATTTGTTGGATTCATTAGAAAAGTACATGCACTTTGGATCATATTTAAATGGTTACATTTGATTTATTAGAAGCAGAAATCAGACATGTTAGTATTGTGAACTGAAAAAAAGTGCAGGTTTACTTTAATCATTTTGAGGAGGTTGACATAATGGCTTCTGCCTTGTTCTGTACCTGCCATAGTTGTCAGATGTCTCACCTGGAGAATTTTTTTTTGCCACAGGGGATTAAACCCAGGGCCTTGCTTGTGCTATGCAAGCTCTGAACTACATATGTCCCCAGTCTTTGTTACAATTTCATTTTGAGGCAGGGTCTAGCTGAATTTTTAATGTCAAAAAACCTCAAATTTGTGATCCTTCTGCTTTATCCTCCCAAATAGCTGAGATGACAGGCATGAGTCAAAGTGCCTGGCTTGTCCTGGAGGATTTTGATGTCAGTATCATATATTTCCAATGTGTTAATAATTTCCTAAGCTAGATTATGTTCATTTTTCTTATCAACAGTCAATAAAGTCTTTTTGTTGTTTTTTGATGGTATGCTTAATGTGAACATACTTTATGATGTGACACCACTGTTTATGGTGATCTAGCTATGCAATACACTGTAAGGAGAGTATTTTGATTCTGAGAGTCTCAAGTGTTTTAGGTCCAACATGTTTCCTTAAGAGGAGTGATTATTCATTTTCTATTTGATTACACAAATAAGACACAAATTCTTTTTGTTTTCCTTTTGTGGTTCTGGGGGTTGGTCCTAGGGACTCCTGCATGCTAGGAAATCTTTTTACCACTGAGCTACATCCCCAGCCCCATAGGTCCTTTAGTTGTCATGATCTTCATGATGAGCTAGTGACAATAAAATTACTTAGAAGTTCAACTAGATTTAGACTCATGCAAGAGTGTGGGCATCCATAGCTCCTTGTGATTTCTAAAAGGTAGAGTGTTTTCCCACAACACAGCAGCATCTAATATAATTCCTGGACCAAACTGACACCTCTGCTTCTCTTGGCTCACCACTTCCTGCAGAGGGCTTGGAGGAGATGACTATTTCTTTGACTATTTGTCCTTGTCACAAATATTTGATTACATTGCTGCTAAAAAGGTATGCATAGAAATAAAATAGAGACAAGGATTCTTTGGGATAAATGATTCAGTCATAGTGAGTCAATTTGCATTAGGACTTTTTTTTTTTATATATAAAGTCACTCTTTCAGGAAAGTTAAACCAGTAGTTGAAATAGAATCTCTAAAATGTCATTTTTTTTCTCCTCTAGTGATCAAGTTTTAAGAAGGCAAACCTAGAACCCAGTGACAGCATAAAAATTTAAGGAGTTTACTTATGTTATTACTTCAACATGAAATATGTAAAAGAAGCACATACTTTTAATTTTATATTGGTTTGAACTATTTGATTTTTGTATTATGAATGTTCATAATAAAATATAGAACTAGCTAAGAGTGTCAGTTACCAGTAATTAACTGTATGAATACTTACACAAGTAGGTGTTTGAGAAAATATAACCATGTCCTAAGGTTTTACTTTAGAGTAGTTTAATCTTTTTTTTTTTTTTTGGTGTGGGGGTACTGGGGATTGAATCCAGGGGCGCTTAATCACTGAGCCACATCCCCAGCCCTTTTTTATATTTTATTTAGAGGCAGGGTCTCACAGAGTTACTTAAGGCCTCACTAAGTTGCTGAGTCTGGCTTTGAACTCGAAATCCTCCTTCCTCAGCCTCCCAATATGTTGAGATTATAGGCATGTGCCACCATGCCAGGCTTAGTTTTATCCTTATACAGAAATTGAAAAGAAAGTGCAGAAATTTCCCAGGTAGCCTCAACCTGGTTTCTTCCCTTGTTATGATTTTATGTTAATATAAAGTGTTAACATCTTAGACCATTTGTCATGCAGAAAAAATACTGGTATGTTATAATTAACTGAAGTTACATATCCTTTGGATTCTCAGTTCTGTGTCTTCCTGTTCTAGGATCCCATCGAGGAGCCAACATGACATCCAATCATCATGTCCCCATAGACTTCTCTTGGGGTGATAG
Organism: Callospermophilus lateralis; assembly: GCF_048772815.1. Classification (NCBI taxonomy): domain Eukaryota; kingdom Metazoa; phylum Chordata; class Mammalia; order Rodentia; family Sciuridae; genus Callospermophilus; species Callospermophilus lateralis. The sequence goes on from NC_135311.1 coordinate 115,343, forward strand.
TTTCTATGAAATTCCTTGTTCTGATGACCTTGACAGCATTGAGGATCACTTGTCAGGTATTTTTTAGAAATCTCTCCATTGAATTTTCCTTTTTTTTCATATTTAAACTGGGGCTGTGGGTCTGGGGGAGGCAGGTCACAGAGGTGGAGAGCTTCTCTGTCATCTCTTGCCCTTATTGTCATATTAGTATTGACTGTGCTCACCTGGCTGGGGCAGAGCCTTTCAGGTTTCCTTGTTTTTCTCATATTTAGCCTGGGGCTATTGAACTGGGGGAAGTTGCTCACTGAGATAAAAAGCAGCTCTATCATCTCATGCCCTCAAGGTGAAATGTTAGTATTGATTTTGCTTATCTGCTTGAGGAAGGGCCTTTCAGGTTTCTTACTGTGAAGTTACCCTTTTTTGCATATCCACATTGTCTGTTCTTCTGGAGGAAGTCACAATGCAGAGCCCACACTTAGGGATCAGAGAGTTAGCTCTACCTCCTGGATGGCTGTGTATTTCTCAATTATATGGAATTCTTCTGCAGAAGAGGTTTCTACTCAACCTCATTTGTTTGTGTATTCAGTCATTTGTTTATAAGTCATCTGGATAGGTTCCTTAAGCTGTTTGTTGCCCCCCCCCTTTTGAAAATAGTACTTTGAGGCTCAATTCATCCCTACTTTAACCACTGGGAATTCTTTCCATTGGAGATCTTTACATTATCTCCTGTTGTCCTTTAACGTATTTTTCTGGTTTTGTCCCAAAGTGTTTTCTTTCTGATATTTAGATTACCCCGACTTATATATTTACTGTCTTACTCTTAGTATCAGCCATTTCTTCAAAGAATCCTGGCTCCTTTGATTAGAGAGTGGCATTAAAATCTTTCATCTGGCAGGGGCTGGGGTTGTGGCTCAGTGATAGTGCACTCGTCTGGCATGTGTGAGGCACTGGTTCGATCCTCAGCACAACATAAAAATGAATAAAATAAAGGTCTTTAAAAAAGTCTATAAAACACATTGCATTTGTCAGCTGAAGGTACTTATTGCATCTTGATCCACATAACTGACAATGCATAGAAGTGTATGTGTATTTTAATCTTTTTATATCCCCTAGTTATAATTATGTTTATGTGGAACCATCTATGAATGTATTAAGCAAAATTGAGTTTATACTGATCTGCAGTCAGTGGATTCTGACCCATTATGACATAGATCACTCTGCCTTCATCCCTTGTTTATCATAACTTCTTACCCCATCAGTGGGAAATCTAGCTCCCAGTTTCTGCCATATAATTAATTCATTGTTCCATTATGAGCAATGAATTCATTATTGCTCCAGATTATGGGCTGTGACATAATAAGAAATACACATTTGGCCTCTGCACCCAGTTCCTGGTGTAGCACTCCTAAAATCTTCATATTTGCTGAGTGACAGAGGTGTTAGGAGCATCTTTTATTCTAATATTGATTCTTTTACTTTGGTTATTTGTACAGAGCTCCTAAATCCTGCAGAATCTCCTGGAGGCCTAGGAAGGGCTTGTGCTTTAATAAGGACTTTTGGTGAGTTCTAGGGCAGCTTCAGGATGGAGGATGGTCATGAGAAAAACAACCGGGAGGGTGGTGCATCTTAACTCCTTGTAGATGGAGACTCTTCTGCAGGGAGGCTCCTGGGCCTCATTCTGCACAACTCTTCTTCTGTAATTTTGTCTTTTCTAGAATGTCATAAAAGGTAAACCATACAGCATGTAGCCTCTTCAGCCTGGCTTATTTCACTTAGCATTGTACTAGGTAGGATTTATCTATGTCTCTGTGTAAGGTGGTAGTTCATTCCTTTATATTCTGTGTTGGTTATGCATTCAGCTATGGGAGGATGTCCTTATTTATGATCTGATTAGCATCATAGAGCTGCTTTTCATAGTTACATGCTAGTTTTGTTTTGACATACTTTTTCAAAGAATTTCTCTAAATGAAGATGATTTATAGGGACATTGTTGGGTCATAGATTGAACTTTTTTGCTTTTGGAAGAACTGGCACATCATCTTCCAAAGTGGCCATGCCACATGTTCTCCTAGTAATGCCTGAGACTGCTGGTATCTCTCATTCTGCAGCTGTTGGTGCACTGCTGTTTCTTAGAGTTCAGTAGTTCTAAAAGATGTGCCATACTACCTCACTATTGTTTTAGTTTATGATTCCCTGATGATATGGGATGCTGAACATCATTTTGTATAACTATATGCCATCTTTTACAGAGTAGGAAAAAATGTGTGTGTGTGTGTGTGTGTGTGTGTGTGTAGTGCTGGGGATTGAACCACAGGCCTCACATAAACTAGGCAAGTGCTCTACCACTGAGCTATATCCCATCCTTTGAAAAATTTCCTAGGCTGGGCTCAAGTTTGTAATCTTCCTGCCTCAGCCTTTTGAGTAATTGGGATTGTTAGCATGCAACAATGCACTTCGTAAAAATTGAACTTTATAAAGTCCATGTTATTGATATTTTTTCAGTCAGTTGGTATTTGGTATGGTGAGTTAAAGGACTGGGGAAGTAGCTCAGTATTAGAAAGTTTGTACAGCATGTGTGAGGCCCTGCATTCAATCCCTTGTACCAGAAACAAATATATACCACCATTACTAAATCTAAGATTATGTAGATTTTCTTATTTCTTTCAGGATTTCTTTTAGTTTTACCACATTTTAGTTATGGACTAATATGAGTTAATTTTTGTAGGAGTTTCTGTTTTTGTCTACATTCATTTCACTCAACATGGTTTGAATAACTTGTTCAATCACCATTTCTTAAAAAACAAGGATACTGGGTTTCATTTTAGTTTGAATTTCCAAAATCATGGCCTTGAGTAATTTAGATACAGTATTGAATTTCATCCATTCCTCAGGAATGTCAGGGGTTGCCCATACACCACTGAATTGAAGCATTCTGTGCTGGGTCCTAATGATCACCAGAGGGTATGTGCCACCTTCCCCGATATGGCAGTGTCATAATACTGTTATGGTGGAATGATAATGCTAACATGTTGTCCATGTGCAGCCTCTAATGCTAATGTATTATACATAGTAGCCTTTCATGCTATTGTGTCCACATGTGGCCTCTGATACAAATATAGTATCCATAGAGTGGACTTGAACACTAATGCAACAGCTTCCATATTAATATAATGTCCACGTCATGGCCTCTAATACTAAAATAATAATCACAATATTGTCGGAGACCAGCTCCAACAGGGGGTCTCAGGAGACAAACGGATGGTGAGGAGTCTGCGAAAGAGGGGTGGAGAAACAACACAGACACCAAAGTGCAGGTGTTGATCCAATCTTTACTTGTGAAGTTGATCATATATACTTTTCATTTTGGCAGGCTCACAGTACTTTGTGGTTACAAAACAGGAATCATTATTCAAAGAAACAAAATATTACCTAGCTATAATCAGAATAGAAGAATGTATCTTGGCTTATGCATAAGCAAACATTTGTACTTTCAGTTCGCATTTTGCTTTGAGTTGTTTCTGCTTAGTTAACTTTTAATAATAGTTACAAATGTCCCAAACTATTGGCCTATACCTTGACTATTCTTTTCTTGACTTACTGACTGGAACTGGTGCCATGGTTATGGCAAGTGGTTGACTTGTTATTAATTTTAATCAAACAAGAGTAAGAGCACAAACCATTGTGCACAGGAACAAGAACAAGTTGCCCAGTACTAAGCACTAATCTGTCTTCTTAACGTTAATTTTTCTTCTCTAGATTTTAATTTAATTTCTCAAAAACTTCCTTGACAGGAATACAGGGAGTTATTCATTAGACATTAACAATTTACACTCCACAGCTGAATCATTGCATTTAGAGAAAACAGATCTATTCTTTAGAAGTAGTTGCAGTAATTGGGAAAGTCATGTTTTTTTCCTTCATACTTAATGGTCATATGAGAAGTCACAACTATACTTATTAAAGGAATACAAAAACAAATCAGCCCATTCCCAGAAACATACTGCGCTCCTCCAGAGAATGGACGCCTTGCACCATCCACCTCAGTAGGGCCTTGCCATTGCCTGAGTCAGGGGAGGGGCGCAGCACATATGGCATCAAAAACTAATATAATAGCTGCCCTGTGGTCTCTAATCCAAATATAATATACATACTATAACATCTAAAACAAAATAGTATCTCCCTATGATCTTTAATGCTAATATGATATCCATAGTGTAGCACCTAAGGCTAATATAATAGCTGCCCTGTATCCTTTCATGTTCTTATGGTATCCATAGCTATTGTGGTTTATATATGAGTTGTCCTTTAAAAAACTCATATGTGAGTCAATGAGAGAAAATTTAGTTGTGTAATGACTAGATCCTAAGAGCATTAACCTACATCAGTGAAACCTAATGAAAGCACTAACCTAATTATCCACTGATAGGGATTAAGTGGGTGGTAACTGTAGGATATAAAGATAAAGATTCGGGCATAAAGATAAAGATTATGATGGATCAAAACATGAGATGATGGCCTCTATTTAGCTAAAATATGCAAACATATGTTGAATAACCAGAACAGTGAATTTCTGAGGTTAGGTAGTGGCACAGCTCTCTGCAACACCAAACAAGCTAATCAATCAATAGAATCCAAGCTCAGGATTCATTTGCAACCTGAGGAAAGAGATGAAATTAAAATTGGGATGGGGGTATGAAGATGTAGCATAATGTCCTCTAAGCTAATCAGAGGTGGGTCACAGGGGCCCTAATGATAGCTACCTCCAGGTTCTCCCCTAGATGTGGTTCTGTGGGGATCCTGGAGTTGCCTCCATGTTTGTCTGTTGTTCCCAGGAAGCTCCTATTGACAAAGATGCAGGCCTGGATTGTTGTGCTTGCATTTTTCTGAGTTTACCACCACATATAGAACTTTTTAATCTCTTTCCATAGGCAGCAACTGCATACTGAGCCTGAGTTTATAAACTGCATATACAGGTGTTTCTATTCAGAATTCACTTTTCCCTCTGTGAGGTGTGCAAAGGTAAAGGCAGTCCAGGGTCCAGACCAGACTAGAGACCTGAGGGAGCTCAGAGACACCAGGGCCTCATGGCATGGATTCATAGCAGTTATGCTATTTGTTCACCCATTGAAGCACATCCTGATTGCTTAAGGTATTGGGGCATTGTGAATAGAACTACTATATGTAATGGCTTGCTGTTATCTAGATATACAGTTTTGAGGCAGTTGTCTATATTTTTAGGACCATGTGTTGACACCATGTCTAACTTTGGGGAAAATGGCCATTTTTTTGATAGTGATGAGCTGTTGTGTGCTCTACCAGAAATGCACAAGAGTCCTGTGGCTGCTCATCATCCTCATGGTTGATACTACACTTTAGTAAAGACCTTAGCAGCTTAATAGTTGTGCGGTGCACCTTGAGGTTTGTGCTTTCCTCATGACAGGTGATACTAAGAGTCATTTATATGCTTCTTTGCCATCTTGTATCTTTCTTGTGCATTGTCTGTTCATTATGTTGTATTATTGTTGAGTGTCTTACTATATTTTGTATACAAGTTTGTTTTAGACATATACCTTCCAAAGATTCTCCCGGTCTTTGACATGTCTTTTTATTTCCTTAATATGATTTTTTTTTTTTTTACAGAGCAGTTTAATACAGTCCACATTATCAGGTTTTTCTTTCATGGATTTGTTGTTGTTATTGTTTGTTTGTTTGGTAGCAGGGATTGAACCCAGAGGTGCTTAACCACTGAGCAGCATCCCCAGCTTTCATGGATTTTTTTTTTGGGGGGGTGCATTTAGAACCTCATAATGAAACATGTGGTCATGTACATCTTCTAGAGTTTTTCAGTTTCCCATTTTAAATGCAAGTCTAGAGAGTATTTTGATAGGTTCTGGCGTCCATATGTGTGGCTTCTTGAAGTGTGTCCTTTTGCAGTCAGTGTTGTCTAGTCTATTTTAAAAACAGCTTGTTGGGAATTTCTGGAATGCAGTGAATCTTCAGTTCAGGTTTGAGATAATTTCATCTCAATTATATTGAGACCTGAACAAATTTTATCTACACTTATTTATATTTCATTTGATTTCTTTCTAAACATTTCAAGATTTTCTGAAAGAATGATTGTACTTTAATGATTGTACTTACATGAAAGTACTTCAAATTTGGGGTGTCTATTTTAAATATTAATGTTTTAAAATTTTTCTTATTCCAGTATATAAATTTCACTGTTTCCTCTACATGATTGCTGAAATCCATGAGATTTTGTCTATGGGCCATGTATTTTGCTGCTTGCTATCTCCATGCATTCTGATCAAGACATAGGATGGTAGGCTCTATTTCTTTTTTATTTCCAAAATCATGACCTGGAATAGTCAGAACTATGAATTTTAGAGCTTCACTGTGCCTAGCACAAGGGGGTGCAGCTCTGAACAGTGAACACCCAGCATCCTGCACTGTCTACAGTGGCCAGCAGGGGGCACTCAGAACAACTTTCTCTGATCAACTGCTTTTGGGGGCTGTGTTCTGTGCCCTAATCAAACTTTCTTCTCCTGGGGACCCACCTGAGAGATGCCACATCTAGGGACTCCTAGGGGCTGTATCTAAGGTGTAGACCAGTGTTTTTTTTTTTTTTTTTTTTTTTTTTAATCCTGGGGACACACCTAGAAAGATACCATGGCATGGGGATGCCTGGTGGATATATCTATGGTGAGGACCAGAGCTTCCTTCTCCTTGGCACCTACCCATGGAGACTCCACTGTGGATTCAGCATGACTGAGGTCCATGTGAGGAAAACATGAGGAAGAAGCTTCCTGTGCACTGCCTGGTGTGCTGAGAAGTAAGTTCTGCCATGTTCTTTATTTTCTCAGATAATATTTTAACAGAACTTATTTTACAACAGTATTTCTTTTTTTAATATTTATTTTTTAGTTTTCGGTGGCACAACATCTTTATTTATTTTTATGTGGTGCTGAGGATCAAACCCAGCACCCCGCACATGCCAGGCGAGTGCGCTACCACTTGAGCCACATCCCCAGCCCCACAACAACAACAGTATTTCTTACAGAGACTTTGGCTGCTCATTATCATGGTATGTCAATGTATTTTGTGTGACTTGAGTGTCTAAGGACACAAATGCCCCCTCAAGATGGTGCAGGGAGGGCCCAGTGCCTGGAATCTCACTGGGGCCTGAGGGTAAGGGCTCATGAAAATGTAGCAAGAAGCCCTCAGGAGCCTCTAGGGTGAGAGATGTAAAGATTACAATGGATTGCACAACCCCGAATCCTGGTAACTGTAGTATCCTCATTGCAGTTACCAGAGCCTTCTGCAGTGAGGGCAGCATGGGTCAAATGACAAACTGTACTACCCATAATTCTTGGGGACCTGCAGCTTGCAGAGAGATCTGTGCACAGAGGGCTGTACTGACAAAGAATTAAACTATGTTATCAATTACTTTTGGGTGCCTGCTCTGCCCAGGAACTTCTGGGGTGAGAATTGCAAGGGCAGAATGCCAGACTCCAATGCTCAGAACCTCTGGGATGCCTACATACCCTGTAACCCTGTAAGTCCCAGGGGTTTCTTTGGTGATGGTTGTATTGGTAGAACACATTACCTAGAATCTCCAGGGTACAAGGGAAAGCATGGAGTCTTCAGCTTCTGTGATCCTCAGCAGGACTGTGCAGGCAAATCCTAGATTGCATTATCCAGAACCCTCAGGGACTGCAGCTCACAGAATCCTCTGTGGTGAGTGAGCAAACCATTGAACTGCATTACCCACAATCCTAAGGGGGAATTTGAGTTTCAGAATTTTCTGCAGTGAGTAGGAAAAACACAGGACTATATTACCCACAAATCTCGGTGCCAGAAGCTCTCAGGATCCTCTGTTGTGAGGACTGTTTGACTGAGAGCTTAACTGCAGTATCCAGAATCCTTGGTTGGGTGTGTTGCCCAGGTGAGTATGCAGCCTGCAACTCCCAAAGGCCAACCAAGTGAGAGCTGTGCATTATTGTAGGTCAGACTATACTACCTACAATTTCTGGGGACACACTGGTGAGTGTGCTACCTGCAATTCCAGGAGGCTTCCACAGTGAGGTCTTCAGTACCAAGGCAAGCATGTGGCCTTCAGTTCTCATGGCCCTTGCAGTAAGAGCCTGCCAGCAAAACATTGGATTACCTTATCCAGAATCCTCAGGGGCAATTGCAGTTCCCAGGATCTGCTATAGTGAGGGCTGCAGGGTAGGGAGCTGACCTACACTACCTAGAATTCTTGGAGGTGCCTGGTGTCCATGTGGCCTGGAACTCTCAGAGGCTTCCACAGTGAGGGCTATGGAGGCAGAAGGCAAGACTATGCTTCCCAGAATCCCTGGAGGCCTACAACTCCCAGACACCTACCTTTTGAGTATTGCCAGGGCAAGCTTTGTATTGCACTACACAGATTCCCAGGGGTTTCTAGGAAGGCTTATGCTATACAGATCCCAGAGCTTTGATAGTGAAGTCCACTTAAGTAGGATGGACTGCACAACCCAGAATAATCAATGGCCCACAGCTCTCAGAGACCTCTGTGGTCAGGACTGATTGAGTAGAACTGACTACAATACTCAGATTTCCTGGGGGCTCTGAGCTCTAAGTAGTCACTGTACAGTTAAACAGCACAAGGCTATAATACCCATGATCCTTGGGGGCTTGCAGCTCCCAGAATCCACTGTAGTGATGGTTGCATTGGCAGAACACCAGACTACACTGTCCAGAATCCCTAGGGTTGCCTGAGTGACTGTGTAGCCTGCAATTTCTAGAGACCTCTGCGGGGGGCGGGTGGTGGGCTATATTGTAGAAGACTACATTACACTGCCCAGAATCCTGGGTGGGTGTATGAGGGTGAATGTGCTACTTGAAGCCCCCATAGGCTTCTGGAGTGGGGGCTGAATGGGCAGAATGCCAGACTATGCTGTTCAGAATCACTAGGGGTGCCTGAGTAGCCTGCAGGTTACAGAGACCTCTGCAACTGGGCGGCATTGTAGAATACAAAACTGCACTACCCAGAATCCTGGGGCTATGAGGGTAAATGTGCTACTTGCAGCCCCTAGGCTTCTGGGGTGAGGGCTGCATGAGTAGAACACCAGAGTCCACTGTCAGCGTCCTCCAGGGTGCCTGGGTCAGCACATGGCACACAGCTTCCATGGTCCTGAAGGGCAAAGACTGTGTTGGCAGAGCCCCAGATTACACTGTCTAGAATCCCTGAGAACCCTGAATCTGTTTAGCCTGCAGCTCCCAGAGGCATCTATGGTGAGAGCTGGACAGGCAGGACAGACTGAATGACCTAGAATGCTCTCAGAGCCTACTGGGAATTTGGCCTGAGCTCAGACCCTCCTACAGTGATCATCCTGGGCTGGGAATTAACAGATTTTTTTAAAATTCCTGATTCTAAAATGGGGCAGACCCTGGCTAAGTCATTCTGTCTCAAAGACTACATGTCCCAGAAGCCTTTATGGTGGTCTCTGCCCTTGGGTGCCTAAGTGAGGGTCTAGACTCCCCGTGGAAGACTCCCTCTGTGCCTCTGCCCACCTGGCTTAGGCTGCTGCAGCCCTTGGCCTGGTGGAGTGCAGGGAGGGGTCTCCTGGACTCCATTTCTCTTCTCCTGAGATTTCACTCCTCATGGTGCCACAGCCAGACCTACTTACAGCAGTGGCAACAGATTTTATTCAGTAACTGCTGAGGGTGGAAGAAAGTGCTGACATTCACCAGGGAGCCAGGAGAGGCCCCGCCTTTTAGCCATGAGCAGCTGGTGCACGTGCACGTGGCCAAAGGGGCGTGGTCAAGAAGGGGCATGGCCTCGCCACCATCTTTAATGCTGCCTCCCTGAGAGTGAGGAGAGCTGGCTTCCCCCTCACAACCAATCCGGGAGAGCCCCAGCTCACTGGAGTGTTAGGTCACTCCACAAAGAGGGGCAGAGCTCCCTTCTCAGAGCAGATTGTGAGAGAGACCCAGGTTGGGGACCTTCGTGGGTCATGCCTCCAGGGACTCCCGGAGCTCCCTTTTCCTTAGAGCAGCCTCAGCGGACTTTTGGCTTAGAGACTTTGTGAGTCATGGCGCTAGGAATGCCTGGGGTTCCTTTGTCTTCAGATCAGCCTGAGGGGGACGCTTGTCTTGGGGACCCTCATGTGGCATGTTTCTAGGGTTTCCAGGGTTTCCTGAGGGAGATGCCAGGGTTGGGGACCCTCACAGGTCATGTCTCTAAGTAGGCCCAGGGTTCCCTTCTCCTCAAAGCGGTCTGGAGGAGATGCCAGTGTGGGGACTCTCTTGGGTCACGTCTCTAGGGATGCCCGGGGTTCCCTTCTCTTCAGAGTGGCTGAGGAAGACTCCTGGTGTGAGGAGTCTCATGGGTCGTGTCTCTCAGGATGCCTGGGGTTCCATTCTCCTCAGAGCAGCCTGAGGGAAGTGCCTGGTGTGGGGCAGCCCTATTTTGTATTATAGAGACAGGGTTTCACTGAGTTGCTTCATGCCTTGTTTTTGCTGAGGCTGGTTTTGAACTCAAGATCCTTCTGCCTCAGCCTTCTGAACTGCTTAGGTTTAAATATATTACTTCTAACAAAGCCAGAATTTATTAAAAATACATCCCCTGTATTTTTAACAATGAACCACATTTTTATTCTTTAATCTTTGCTTAGTTTTGTTTAAAAATTTTTTTTTTAGTTATAGAAGGGCACAATACATTTAATTTATTTATTTATATGTGGTGCTGAGGATCAAACCCAGTGCCTCACACATGCTAGGCAGGCACTCTACCACCGAGCTACCACAGCCACACATTTTTCTTTTGGTGGAGAGTTTAATTAGCAAGAAGCCACCCCTCCAGGACCCACTTGCTAAGGCTTCCCCCTCCAGACCCTGCCTCTTCTCCAGACCCCACCCATATTCTTCACCCCTGCCTTGCCTCCTGAACCACCTTCCCCCTCCTTCCTACCCTGCCTCTCCTCTATGTCTTACTCATGTTCTAGGGCCTGTCCCTCTGTCAGGTCCCACCCATCTGCCAAGCTCTGCCCCCTTGTGACTCATTCTCCCCCTCCTTCAGAACCTGTCTCTCCTCAGATCTTTCCCTTCTTCCTGTCCTGCTCCTCCTGCAGACCTCACCTTCCTCTCTCTCTCTTTTTAAAAAATTTTTGTTTTGCACATGGACACAATGCCTTTATTTTGTTTATTTATTTTTATGTGGTGCTAAGGTTTGAACCCAGTGCCTCACACATGCTAGGCAAGTGCTCTATCATGGAGCCATAACCCCAGCCCAACCCTCCTCCTGTTTAAGACCCTGCCTCTTCTCCAGACCCCACCCATCTTCCAGGCCACCTCCTCCTCCTGACCTTCCCTCCCCCTCCTCCAGACTCTGCCCCTGCTAGTCTAGGATGAGCAGCTCCCTGGCTGCTGTGCTGATTGGCAGTATATTTGTAATGGTGCACAAATAACGTCCGTTGTATAAACACTGACATCCTGCATTGGATGAATTATCTTGACTGTATCAGAATTCAATATACCATAGAATAACTTTAGAAAAATCACCTTTCTCTCTTTTTATTTTCTCTATAGATCACGAACATTTGAAATAAAGTCAGAATTTGCTAAAGGGCAGATGACAGTCAGCCTTGAGCCCTGATAATCCCAGGATCCCTTCCAGTGGGAGAACTCTAAGTACCAGTCCAAGGTTCTGTATGCTAATTGATTCATTTTCTTATTTTAGAGTTATTTTGTAATGTAATTCCCCATGGCCTCCAGGTCTCCAGTCCTGTGCAGTAGGTTTTTCCAATTCAATTTTTGATTAATATTCTTTCAGTTTTCTACAGAATTTTTAAAATATTGTTTTAGTTGTCAGTGGATCTTTTTATTTTATTTATTTATATGTGGTGCTGAGGATTGAACTCAGGGCCTAACACCTGCCAGACAAATGCTAGCCCTTTATAGAATTTTTAATTCTGTGAACTTCTATTTTTTTATAAGGAATATTTTAAAAATAACTTTTAGCTTACTTTGTTTTTGATTGAGAGAATTGGCTTGTTTGAGAGAATTGTCTTGTTTGGAAGTGCTCATAATCAAATGATTTTAATTAATTTCCACTTATTAAGGTATCTTTAGAGACTGGATGTGCAGCTCAGTGGCAGAGCACTTGCCTGGCATGTGAGAGGCCATGGAGTCCATCGCAGCACCACACACACAGAAGATGTCTTTGACAGGACTCAAGCATGAGAGGTATGCTTTAAAAGATCATGTATTGGGCTGGGGTTGTGGCTCAGTAGTAGAGCACTCACCTACCACATGGGAGGACCTGGGTTCAATCCTCGGCACCACATAAAAATAAGTAAATAAAACAAAGGTATTGTGTCCAACTACAACTAAAAATAAAGATTTTTTAAAAAAGGTCATATATTTCCACATACATATATATACCACAGTGCCTCTTCCAAATTCATATGAAATTATTCTAAGAAAATTTCAAATCAATTTTAAAAGAGAAGAGGGATGATGATATTTTTAATGTCAACTATTGATATTTCATGATATTTAAAACCACTATAGATGAAATGTTCTGAGATGAAAATCATTACAAAATGTAAGAGACAAGTCAGTAGATGTTTTTTTGTAATTCAGATATATTTACTAAAAATAAGCTTTTTTTAAAAAAAGATATTTTTTCTTTTTCTTTAAAATTTAGAAAGCATTTCCATATGTCCTATTAAAGTTTCTTCATCCATCAGAAAGTTCTCTTATTTCTTGCATACAAAGGGATGGGCCTTCTAATGAGCATGATACTTTATGTTGTCAGGAATTCTTTTTTTTTTTTTTAATTAATTTTTATTGTAGGTTGTTCAAAACATTACATAGTTCTTGATATATCATATTTCACACTTTGATTCAAGTGGGATATGAGCTCCCATTTTTACCCCATATACAGATTGCAGAATCACATCAGTTGCAGAACCATTGATTTACATATTGCCATTCTGGTGTCTGTTGTATTCTGCTGCCTTTCCTATCCTCTACTATCCCCGTTGTCAGGAATTCTTGTGGGAGAACTCTTTAAGTGTTTTGCCTCTGTTCAAAATATTATTTAAAAATGTATCAATTTGCTTTTGATTTCAGAAATTTGACTTTCTTTGGAAATTATGTATTTATTAGTATTTAGGGTTATTTCATGTGGGAAATGCCATGATTACATTTTATCCTAATGTTATCCTAATGTTGTGTTAATAATTTCCTAAGCTAGATTATGTTCATTTTTCTTATCAACAGTCAATAAAGCCTTTTTTGTTGTTTTGATGGTATTCTTAATGCGAACATGCTTTATGATGTGACACCACCGTTCATGATGGTCTAGGTATGCAATACATTATAAGGAGAGTATTTTGATTCTGAGAGTTTCAGGTGTTTTAGGTCCAACATGTTTCCTTAAGAGGAATGATTATTCATTTTCTATTTGATTACACAAATAAGACACAAATTCTTTTTTTTTCCTTTTGTGGTTCTGGGGGTTGGTCCTAGGGCCTCCAGCATGCTAGGAAATCCTTCTACCACTGAGGTACATCTTCAGCCCCATAGATCCTTTAGTTCTCATGAGCTTCATGATGAGCTAGAGACAATAAAATTACTTAGAATTTCAACTAGATTTAGACTCCTGCAAGAGTTTGGGCATCCATAGCTCCTTGTGATTTCTAAAAGGTAGAGTGTTTTCCCACAACACAGCAGCATCTATTATCACTCCTGGACTGAGTTGACACCTCTGTTTCTCTTGGCTCACCACTTCCTGCAGAGGTCTTGGAGGAGATGATTATTTCTTTGACTATTTGTCCCAGTGACAAATATTTGATTATATTGCTGCTAAAAGGTCTGCATAGAAATAAAATAGAGACAAGGATTCTTTGGGATAAGTCGTTCAGTCACAGTGAGTCAATTTGTATTAGGACAATTTTTTTTTTTTTTAAATAAAGTCACTCTTTAGAGAAAGTTAAACCATGAGTTGAAATAAAATCTATAAAATGTCATTTTTTCCCCTGCAGTGATCACGTTTTAAGAAGGAAAACCTAGAACCTAGTGACAGCATAAAAATATAAGTTAACATATGTTATTACTTCAACATGAAGTGTTTAAAAGAGGCACATACTTTGAATTTTTTAAAAGTTTTTTTAAGTTGTAGCTGGACACAATGCCTTCATTTTCATTTATTTATTTTCATGTGGTGCTGAGCCTCAAACCTAACACCTCACACATGCTAGGTGAGTGCTTTTCCACTGAGCTACAACCACAGCCCATATACTTTGAATTTAATATTAGTTTGAACTATTTGATTTTGTGTTATAAATGTTCATAATAAAATACAGCTAAGAGTGTCAGTTACTAGTAATTAACTATATGAATAATTAAATAAGTAGGTGTTTGAGAAAATATAACCATGTCTTAAGGTTTTACTTTAGAATAGTTTAATCTTTTTTGGGGGATGGTACTGGGGATTGAATCCATGGGCGCTAACCCTAATCCTTTGGCCTTCAATATTAATATTTACCCACACTATTGCATCAAAAAGTGATATAATAACTGCCCTGTGGACTTTAATACTAGTATAAAGTCAATACTATAAAATGTAAGTGATTATAAATGCTGCCTTGTGACTTTAAATACTTACATGATATCCAACTTTTATAAAATTGATAAAATAGCTTCCCTGTGGCAATTAATACTAATGTAATATCCTTATTCTAGAATCTAAAGCTAATATTGTAGCAGGAAAGTGACATTTAACATCAATGTGGTATCAATACTATAGCATGACAAAACTAATGTAATAGATTCCCCATGGAATTTAATACTAATATAATATCCTAATACACCATGTAAAATAAATATGATAGCTCTACTATAGCCTTTAATACTGATGTTATGTTCATTCTATAGTATTTTATACTAATATATTAGCTGTCATGTGGACTTCATACCAACATGATATCCATATTGTAGCATCTAATGCTAAGATAATAATATCTTCCCTGTGACGTTTAATATTTACCCATACTATTGATATTATAATGTAATATCCAGACTATAGCATCTAAGACTAATATACTATCTGCCCAGTGAATTCCAGTAATAATAAAATCTCAACAGAGAAGCACATAAACTTAATATAAGAGCTGTTTTGTGTCTTTTCATGATCATATGATATCTATAATATGCAATCTAAAAGTTACAGTAGCTGAATTTGTTTTTTAATATTAATGTAATATGTATACCATAGCATCCTAAAGTACTATACCAGCTGCCCTGCGGTGTTTAATACTTATATAATTTCTGTACTATAGCACATAAATCAAATATAATATCTGAATTTTGGTCTTTACTACTAATATCCATATTATAGCATCTACAATTAATAAAATAGATGCCCTGTGGCCTATAAATGTCATATAATATCCATACTGTAGCATTAATACTAATATAATAGCTGCCCTGTAGCCTTTGACTTTAATATAATATCAATACTTTGGCCTCTGAAACTAACAGAATAGCTGTCCTATAGTATTTTAATACTAATTTTATCCATATGTAGCATCATTATAGTCTCCATGTAGCCTTTTATTCTAATATTCATATTGTAGATTCTAAAATGAATAAAATGGCTTCCTTTTGGCCTTCAAGAGTAATATGATATGAACCATGGTACCTAGAAAATATTATAATAGCTTCCCTGTGGTCTTTAATACTAATGATATCCATGCTATAGTACCTAAGACTAATAGGTGCCTGTTGTGTTTAATATTAAAGATGTCCATACTATACCTTCCAAAAACTAATATAATAGCTGCTCTGTGACCTGTAATATTAACATAATTTCATACTGTAACATCTAAAACTGACATAATAGCTGCCTGGTAGCCTTTAATATTGAGATAAAAACTGTGGCCTCTGAAATTAACATAATAGTTGTCAAGTGATGTTTTAATACTGATAGTGCGTACATACTATAGCACCAAAACTGATAATATAGCAGCCTTGTAGAATTTCTTAGTAATATAATAATTATAACAGAGTATAAAACTTTAATATTAATAAAATATCTATACTGTTGATCTAAATCTGATGAAATGGCTGCCTGTAATCTATAATAGCCATATAATATCCATACCAAAACTTCTAAAACTAGAATAATAGTGCCCTGTGGCCTTTAATGCTAATAGGTATTCATACTACAGTATTTAAAGCTGATACAATAGCTGAATTGTGGTCTTCCATATCAATTCAATGTCAATATTATAGCATATTGAACTAATTTAGTAGCTTCCCTATGACATTTATATGCCAATATAATATCTAACCTGTTCACTTTAATACTAACATGATATTTGTACTGTAGCCTCTGAAACTGATATAATAGCTAATTTATCATCTAAAACTAATATAGTAGCTGCCCTGTAACTTTAAAACTATTATAATTTTATAGTATAGCATCAAAATTAATATAATAGCTTCCCATTGGCTTTTATATTAATATGATATCTGTGCTACAGTATATCCAATACTAATAAAATAGTGGCACTGTGGCTTTAAATACCAATATGATAATCATGCTACTGCAACTCAAGATAACATAATAGATGATTTGTGTCCTTTAATCTTACTATAATATCCATATAATAGCATATATTACATAATAGATGATTTCTGGCTTTAAATATTAATATTATATCCATAATATAGCATCTTAAATTAATATTACATATGTCCTGTGTCCTTAGGACAAATATTATATCCATACTGTTGGATTTAAAACTAGTATAATAGATACCTTGTGGACTTTAATATTAATATGCTATCCATACTGTAGCTCCTAAACTTAATATAGTAGCTGCCTTGGCCGTTTAATATGATGTAATATGATAAACATATTGTGCTCTTTAAAATTAAAGTAATAACTACTCTGTGCCCTTTAGTGCTAATATGATATTTATAATATACCATGTAAAACTAATGTAATAACTTCCTTGTGTCCTTTAATATTGATAGTATAGCATCCAAAATTAATATGATAGCTGCCCTCTAGACTTTAATATCATAATATTCATACTGTGACCTCTAAATTTAATACAACAGCTGTCTTGTGGCCTTTATTACTAGTTTGTTATTCATACTATAGCATGGAGAACTGATTAAATAACTCTTCTGTGGCCTTCAGTATTAATATGATTTCCATATTATAGCAAAAAAACTGATATTGGAGGTCTTTATTACTAATAGATGCAAACTATAATATCTAAAACAAGTAAGTAGCTGTGCAATAGAATTTAATACTAAGTGACATCCATGCTAAAGCATGTTAAACTAATAGCTCTCCTGTAGTTTTGATAATAATATTATAGCCTCCAAAACTGATGTAATAGATGTCCTGTGGCCTTTAATATTAATATTACATCATTCCTATAACCTGTGAAGCCAATTTAATAAGTTTTCTTATGAAATTTAATATTCATTTAATATCCATATTATAAATCTAAAACTGATAAATAGGTGCTCCACATAAAACTGGTAAATAGGTCCTATAGTATTAATATGATACTGTATCACCTGAAACTAATATAATATCAGCTTTGTGGCCATTAACTAATATGATATTTATAGGATAGTATTAAAATCAATATACTGCCATGTTGACTTTAATGCTAACATGATATGCTTACTTGAGTATCTACTAGTACATAATTACTGACCTGGAGTGTTTAATTCTAATATGATATTCATATTGGAACATCTGAAACTGAGGCAATAGTTTCCCTGTGGCCTTTGATATTTATATGATATCCATCCTATAGTATTCAAAGCTAATATAATATAATAGCTGCCCTGTGGCTTTTAATATTAATATAATATCCATACTGCAGCATTTAAAATATAGATGCACTGTGGCCTTCATACCAAATAATTAGTTTGGATATGCTCATGTGAGACAATGTAAGGAAGTTTAAAGGTGAAATGATGGGTTATGAGAGCCTTAACCCAAATTAGTAATCCCCTGACAGAAATTAACTGAGTGGTAACTGCAGGCTGATAGTGTGTAGCTGGAGGAGGTGGGTCATTGGGGCTGTGCCTTTGGGGTACATATTTGGTGAGCTGCGCCTGATCTCTGCTTTCTGATCACCACTTTCCTTCACCACACTCTTCTGACCCACCTTAAGCCCCAAGGAATGGAGTTGGCCATCTATTGGCTAGATCTCTGAAACTGTGAGCCCCTAAATAAACTTTTTCTCCTTTAAAATTGTTCTCATCAGATCCTTTGGTCAAAGCAGTGAAAAAGATGTTTGAAACAATAACATACATGTCATAGATCTAAAACAAATACAATAGTTGCCCTGATGCCTTTAATACTAATATGATATTAAGAGTGTAACATCTAAAACTGATATATAATAGCTTCCCTGTGACATTTAATGTTAATACAATATTCATGCCATAATATACAAAACTAACATTATAGCCTCCCTATATCCTTTTATACTAAAGTAATATCCATACTATAGCATTTCAAGCTAATATAATATCTTCCCTGTGGCCCATAAAGCTAATGTAATACATACTATTGCATCTAAAATTGATATAATAGCTGCTCTATATCCTTTAATATCAATAGACATCCTTATTATAGCATCTTAACTTGATATAATAGTTGCTCTTTGGCCTTAATATTTATATGATACCCATAATAGCATCGAAAACTGATAAAATATTAGCCCTGTGGCTCTTATAAGTAATATGATACCCAAATTATATCTCCTAAAACTAATATAATAGCTAGACTGTGGTATTTAATATTAATATTTTATCCACATTATGCCCTCTGAAACTAGTAAAATAGCCCCCTTGTCATTTAAGTAAAATATCCATATGATAGCAATAAACCCTATAAAATAGCATATCCATATGATAGCATATAAAGTTAACATAATAGCTGACCTCTGGCATTTAATAGTAATCTGTTGGGCTGGGGATGTGGCTCAAGCAGTAATGCGCTCACCTGGTATGCTTGATATGGAACTACAGATCTTGTTTGCCCAGCTGGATTTTGGTCTTGTTTTGGTCCCATCTCTTCTTTCTATGCCCCTATTTATCACTTGTAGAATGGAAATGTTTAATCTATGCCATGATATATTGGATTATGTAGCTTGCTTTGATTTTTATGGGGTCTCACACTGACTTTTCCTTAAGTTTCAGAAGAGGTTTTGGACTTTGACTTTTGGGGAATAATGGAACTGTTAAGAACATGTGGACTCCTGGATATGAACTCAATGTATTTTGCATCATGAGAGATGGACATGAACTTTTGGGGGGCCAAGGGCACAATGTTATGGTTTAGATATGAAGTGTTACTCTAAAGCTCATGTGTGAGAAAAGGCAAGAAAGATTTAAAGGTGAAATTATTTGGTTATGAGAGCCTTAACCTAGTGAGTGCATTAATCCACTGATAGTATTTAACTGGGTGGTAACTGTAGTAAGGTAGTGTGTAGCTGGAGAAGGTGGGTCACTGGGGGCATTTCTTTGGAGTGTATATTTGTCTCTGGTGAGTAGAACTCTGTATCTGCTTCCTCTTTGCCATGTCTTGATTTGCTTCCTACCTCTGTACCATTTGGGCAAGAGCCATGGAGTTGGTCTTCTATGGACTGAGACCTGGAAAATATGTGTCAAATAAAATTTTCATTCTCTAAAAATTGTTCTTGTCAGGAATTTTAGACACAATGGCAAAAAAGCTTTCTAAAACAATATTATTTAGAAATAATAGTGGCCCTTTGGCCTCTTATATCAATAATATAGCATCTAAAATTAATAGTTACCCTGTGGTGTTTAATCATATTATGATATAAATAGTATAGCATCCAAAACTAAGATAATACCTTCAGTGGCTTTTAATACTACTATGATATCCATAATATTGCAACTAAAACTAATATTATAGCTTACCTGTGGCCTTTAATATTAATGTAATATCAATAATGTGGTCACAGGGTAGCTATTATATTAGCTTTATAGATAACTGTATGGATATTAATATTAAATGTAAGGAAAATAAAAAGGGAGAGAGAAGATGCAGAGTCAGAATGACAGAATCACAGAATGGTCAAGCTGCCAGCTTTATTTATAACAATAGGTTGCATTTGGTCATTGGCATCAGCAATATACTATTGTTTATTGTGTCATTTGGAAGGTTATAGGGTTAGCAACGTTATGCAGCTTATTCCTCAGTTACATTCTACAGTTACAATATGCAATGTTAGAAGCTTTGTGTAGCTATCAAGAAAGTTTATTGTTTACAGTTACTGTTAGGTGGGCAGGTTCAGGAGCATGGGATCTTGGTGAAACATTTTTATTGTATAACAAGAGTGTTTCTTTATTCCCAGGAGCTGTGTGCCTGCGATCAAGATCAAAGCCGATAAGACTCTAGCACAAAGCCTTCTAATGCAGGGCATTGCTACAGCAGGTAGGCATCCCGTGTCTTTGCACAGAAGTTTTCCTAGCATCCAGGCATTCCTCGTCTTGGCACAGAAACTTCCTAGCCACCAAGCATGCCACATTCATGAAGCCATCAGAGATTCCAGTCCCAAACACAGAACCCTTGTGGGCCAAAGGGAAGCTTTAAGGCCAAAGGAAAGCTGTTATATTAGTTTTACATGCTATAATGTGGATATAATATTAGTTTTAAAACTGAAGACCTGCCTGTGACCTTTTAATACAAACATGTCATCCATACTATGAAATTGTAATGGATATAATAGCTCCCCTGTGAACTTTATAACTAATATGATATCCATATTATGGCATCAAAAACTGACATAGTAGCTGAAATGTGTAATTTAGTATTATATCCATACTGTGGACCTAAAACTAATAGCATACCTTTCCTGTGGCCTTTCATATTAATACAATGTCCATATTATAGCACCTAAAACTAATATAATAGCTGTCCTGTGGCTTTTAGTACTCATATGATATCCATATTATAACATTTGCCAAGGTCCCTTAATATTAATATGATATTGATAAACTAGCACCTAAAACTAATAAAATATTTGCCCATGGGCTTTATTACTTTTTAGAATTTAATATATTTAAATATATATACATTAAATATATATATATATTCATATATATCATCTAAAAACAATATATTAGCTTCCCTATGGCCTTGAATAATAATATAATATTCATACTGTGACATTTAAAACTAATATAATAGCTACAATGAATTTTTAAAAAATATTGTTTTAGTTGTATATGGAAACAATACCTTTTTTTTTTTTTTAATGTGGTGCTGAGGATTGAACTCAGTGCCTCACATGTGCTAGGCAGGCACTCTACAAATGAGCCACAACCCCAGCCCAACTACCCTGTGACTTTAAATAATAATATAACATCTATAGAGTAACCCATAAAACTAATATTGTAAAGTCCCTGTATATTATATTAATATAATAATTATATTATCATTATATTTTATTAATTATTAATATGACATCCTTATTATAGTATCTAAAACTGAATATCTCTTCTATGGCCTTTACTATAGCTATTAAAAGTGGCATAATAGTTTTCTTGCAGCCTTTAATACTATACTAACATGATGTCCATACTCTACCATCTAAATATAACAAAATAGCTTCCCAGAGTCTTTAATAATAATGTAATATAGTACTACAGCATCTAAAACAAATAGAATAGCTGCCATGTGGCCTTAAATACTATCTTATTCATATTATTAGATAATACTGACAAAATAGCTGCACAGAATAGATGCTATAACAGAAACATGATAGTCACATTATGACATGTAAAACTGATACAACAGCTGCCCTGTGATCTTTAATACTAACATTATCCATATGATAGCTTTGAAAATTGATAAATTACCTGTCTGTGGATTTAGTGTTAATATTTTTATCCTTACTATAGCATCCTTATTATAGCATCTAAATCCAATACAATACGTTCCTGTGGATTTTAGTACTAATATAATATTCATATTATAGAATCTTAATCTAATATAATATCTGCCTTGTGATCTTTAATACTAATAAAATATCTATACAATAGAACCTAAAATTAATATTATAGCTGTCCTGTGGGCTTAAATACTGACATGATATTCATATTATAACTTCAAAATTGAAT
>NC_135311.1:142500-179149 GCF_048772815.1 Callospermophilus lateralis
TGCCCCTCTTCTCAGCACCCTGCTGACTCCTTGGGCCCCAAGACCCTGCAGGTCACCTCCCTCTCCGCATCCTACCTATCAGGTGGCAGAGGGCCTTTGGCATTCCCAGGGCCGGCAGTGGATGTGGACACTGACATTAGCGGGCCACAGAACTCATGCCCTGGGCAGCAAGGACCTCCCTAACCAGAAGAGAGTCTCTGGGAGACCCTGCCCCAAAGGCATGACCCCACAGTCCCAGGAGAGCTTCTGGGGGAAAGAGGGGGCTCTCATATGGAGAGACTGGAACCCTGCATCCTGTAGACCTGGGGTGGCCATGGCAGCTGTGGGGTGGGGTGCCCAGTGGAAGGTCATCTGCTTGTAGAGGGAATCGGGGCACCCACCCACCCATCCCTGCTCACAGGCCCCTGTACCCCTCCCTGCCTCTCCCTGCTCACACCCCCCCGTACCCCTCCCTCCCTCTCCCTGCTCACAGGCCCCTGTACCCCTGTCTCCCTCTCCCTGCTCACAGGCCCCTGTACCCCTCCCTCCCTCTCCCTGCTCACACCCCCTGTACCCCTACCTCCCTCTCCCTGCTCACACCTCCCTGTACCCCTCCCTGCCTCTCCCTGCTCACACCCCCTGTACCCCTTCATCCCTCTCCCTGCTCACACCCCCCTGTACCCATCCCTCCCCCTCCCTGCTCACAGGCCCCTGTACCCCTCCCTGCCTCTCCCTGCTCACACCCCCCTGTACCCCTCCCTCCCTCTCCCTGCACACACCTCCCAGTACCCATCCCTCCCCCTCCCTGCTCACACCCCCTGTACCCCTCCCTCCCTGTCCCTGCTCAGTCCTGTTACACTACTGAGGGTCCCCACCTGCTGCAGAGCTGAACTCTGACCCACCTGAGTCAGTCTGGCCTAGGGGCCTGGGGTAAGCAGCACAAGATCATCAGGTAGAGGGCAGCCCCCAGGGTGGGCACTGGGTGTTCGGGGCCCTTTGGTCTAGTGGGTAGTGACCCCAGGCATCAGCCCTGACTTCACAGCAAAACTGAGATTCAGAAGCAGTGAGGCCCCCTCAGCATGAGGGGAGGGTCCCCATGGCCCTCTGCACAGGGGGCTTGTGCAGCACCTGAGGTGGGATGCCCACATGTGGCAACAGGCAGGACCCCAAAGACACCAGCTCCTCCATGGTCTTTTGTCCAGACTGTGTCACACAGCTCCTTTGACCGCTGTGGCAGGGTCCATCTGCCTTCATGAGACCCACACAGCAGAGGGCCTGCTGGAACCAGGGACCACCAACCTGGGGTCTTAAGTGGAAATGCATCTTCCATGTGGCTCCTCCTCTGAGTCTGTCCCCTCTTCTGTTTTAAGGACATGGCCATTGCATGAGGGCCATCTGACCCAGGAGGAGCCCATCTCAGGACCCTTTACTAATGACCTCTCCAGAGACCCTGTTCCCACACAAGGTCCCACTCACAGGTTCTGGGGTCAAGATGTGGACAGGACCCGCCTCTTACAATGGTGTCCAGCCCTCTCCACAGGCTCCAGGGAGGCTCCTTCTGCCTCTCCAGCTCCTGGGGCTCCAGGTGGCCTTGGCTGGTGGCCCCTCACTCCAGTCTCTTCCTCCATCTCCATGTGGCTCCTCCTCTTGTCTGTGTCCCCCCTTTCTCTCTTGGGAGCACAGTGGCATTGCATGAGGGCCCCGTGTCCAGGAGGAGCTCATCCCGAGATCCTTCACCTGTTACACCTGCACAGACTCTTTCTCCAGCAGCAGACAGCTCACAGTCCTGGGGGACGTTCCTGGTGAGGCCCATCCATCCCTACAATGTCACCTGGGGAGATGGCCAAGGTCAGTACCCTGGTATAGACAGCAGTGGGGACAGGTGGAGGCCTTGGAGAACAATGGTACAGAAAGCCCCTCCTGGTTGGGGGGATCCAAGGCCCACTCTGTCTAAATGTGAACTCACCCTGGAAAAATTCAGCTGCCCTTTGCCCAGGAAGAGGGCGGTGCAGGGCCGGGGCCTTGGGCAGCTGCCTCCTCTGGCATTTCCCTGTGGAGAAGGTCTCCTAACAGATAATTACTGCCCAGCAAGACAAACCAGGAGCACAGGCAGGGGCCTGGACTGCCAACAGGCTGCTCCAGCAGGGGTCAGGCGGCCTGGGGAGCCAACAGGGCCTTCCCAGGGCTTGAGGACCTGAGTAGGGCTGAGTCCTTCCCACATGGGCCGGGAAAAGGGGAATTGGGTCTTTGCTGGGTTTGTGGGCCAGGTACCTTTGTTGCTAGGGCAAGTCTAAGTTCTGAATGGAGAGTCCCACAGACAGGGCTGGAGGCCTGGGGGCCTCCTCCACTGGGCAGCCTTTTAGACAGGTGCCCTCCAAGGGAAGTGCCTCGTCTACTGTCTGGGGTGTGCACACACGCGCTCCTCATGGTCACTCTCATGGGAAGCCAAGGTCACTGAGGAGGATAAGGTGTCTGGTGTGTATACTGCAGGAGGACACTGTGTCCCAAGTGTGGGCTGGAGGAGGACACCGTGTCCCGAGTGTAGGCTGGAGGAGGACACTGTGTCCCCAGTGTAGACAGGAGGAGGACACCATGTCCCCAGTGTAGACAGGAGGAGGACACCGTGTCCCGAGTGTAGGCTGGAGGAGGACACTGTGTCCCCAGTGTAGACAGGAGGAGGACACTGTCCAGAGTGTAGACTGGAGGAGGACACGGATATCCTGAATGTAGGGTGGAGGAGGACACTGTATCTGAGTCTCCTGAGTGTAGAGTAGAGGAGGACATGGTGTCCGGAGTGTAGACTGGAGAAGGACACTGTGTCCCGAGTGTAGACAGGAGGAGGACCCTGTGTCCACAGTGTAGGCTGGAGGATGACACTGTATCTGAGGCTCCTGCGTGTAGACTAGAGGAGGACATGGTGTCCGGAGTGTAGACTGGAGAAGGACACTGTGTCCCGAGTGTAGACGGGAGGAGGACCCTGTGTCCGCAGTGTAGACTGGAGGAGGACGGTGTGTCCAGAGTGCCGACTGGGGGAGGACGCAGTGTCCTGGGTACATTCACGACCCCGCCCCTGCCAGGACTCTTCAGGCTCTGTGCCCTGGACTCCATCAGATCCTGAGGGGTGTCGGGCTGGGTACTTTTCTGCAGGGAGACTTCCTGAGGGACACAGGCTCCCACGTGTCCTCTTCCCACACTGACCACAGAAGTGAAAGTGGTATTCCTCTGGCTGTTCTCAGGCTACACCTGACTTGGGCCGACCCTAGGAGGTCCGGGCCTCCAGCACCGCCTACTGCCTCGCCCCAGGCCCCCCGCACTCGCCCTGGGCTCTGCCCTGACCGCCGCCCCTGACCCCGCTTCCCCGCCCCGCCAGTCCGACACCAGCCACCAGCGTCCTCCAGGGCCTCCCTCCTCCAAGCCTGCGCCGCCCCCACTCCCCGCAGGACCCAGATCCCCTCCCGCTGCTGTGTTCCCCTCCCCGCCTGCCCCCGGCCCATCCACCGCCTCTGGCCCTTCCAGTGCCCTCTGCGTGGCCCCCCGCGGTCCGCTTAGGACCTGGACACTCTGCGCCGCTCCTGAACCGGTTCTTTGGCCCTCGACTACTCCCTGCCAACATCGGCTCTTTGGGTCCCCCTTTTCCACACTGTCCTCGACCCTCGGCCCTTTCCGTACACACTCGGCCCTTCCGAGGCCACTCGGCTCTCAGCCGCCCTCGGCTCTTCGCGTTCTCTCGGGTTTCTCCGTACACACTCGGTGATGTCCCACCACCCTATATCTGACCACCCGTTCCCCGATAATGTCCCATCACCCCGTTATTGATCAGCTTCCTCACCCTTCCCCGTCCCCAGGTGGCATCTGCTCACCCCAATATCTGATCCCATGTTCCACCACCCACTCTCCCAGGGGACATGAGAGGAGCAGTGGTGGCGACCCCTGAGGGCCTGTGCACACAGGAACCAGCCCTGTGTCCAACCAGCTGTGATGAGGAAACACCGCCCACTGCCCAGGAAGCAGGCTGGGTGGGGTTGCTGAGCCAGAGCAATGAGCTGACAAGTACCTAAACAACAGGGACCACTGTCCCTCCATTGCCTCCACTGGGGACCCCCGCTCTCCCCTCCCCAGTCCCTCTGAGCTCAGGCCAGGGGCCTTGATCTCCCAGAACCCAAGTTCCCCTCTATATGCCTGGGTTGTTGGTCCCCTCAGAGCTTAGCCCCCAGGCAGACGAGGGGGGCAGGAGCCCTGAGGGTCCAGGCCTGTCCCCCTTATCTCCAGGGAAAACAGGTGTCACTGGGATGTCAACATTCTTGGCCTGCAGCTTCTGTCCTGCCTGGTAGCAGCCATCCTGGAATGCATGATGACCTTGGGCTAGTATGGCAAGGCCAGGGGTCATCCCCCCTCATCACAGGCCCCTCGAGACACCATGGCTCCTGCCCCCTGCCCAGCACCTGAGGGCCCACCTGTGTGACCAATTTTTCGGAACCCTCAGTAGGTCCCACCTGGTGTCCCATTAGTGGGGTGCAGCTCACTAGCCCAGGAGGGACCAGGAGGATTGTTACAGACACAGCTGAGGGGTCGACAGATCCTCTGTATTGGGGGCTGAATAGGAGAACACTTGACTACAATATCCAGAATCCTCCCGCCCGAAGCTGCCCAGGGTATCTGTAATGACTCCACAGAGCGCCAAAGCACACTACCCAGAATCCCTGGGGGGCCTGCTGCTTGGCGGGGGAGGGGGCCCATCTTGGTGAGAGCTGCGTGGACAGACCTCTGGACTACACTACCCAGTATGCGAATGGCCCTTGGCTTCCGGGGAGGGCCATCACGTAATGGTTGCATGAGCTGATGTCTGGACTACACTACCCAGAATGCTCGGGGCCATCGACTTCTGGGAAGAGGGAAATCACTGTAAGGGTTGCGTGGGCAGACCTCTGGACTACACTACCCAGAATGCTCTGGGCCATCGACTTCTGGGAAGGGGGAAATCACTGTAAGGGTTGCCCAGGACTACACTACCCAGAATGCTCAGGGTCCTCAGCTTCCAGGTCTTGGGGCAATCACCATGAGAGTTGCGTGGGCAGACCTCTGGACTACACAACCCAGAAGGATCTGGCCACATTTTGGGGAGGGGCATCACGGTGGGGGGGTTGCATGGGCCGACCTCTGGACTACACTACCCAGAATGCTCGGGGCCCTCGATTTCTGGGGAGGGGGGAATCACGGTAAGGGTCGCGTGGGCAGACCTCTGGACTACACTACCCAGAATGCTAACGACCCTGGGCTTCCAGGAGGGGGTCCATCATGGTGAGGGTTGCCTGGGCAGGATGCTGGACTGTAATACCCAGAATGCTCCAGGGGCCATCATGGTGAGGATTGCGTGGGCAGACCTCTGGACTACACTACCCAGTATGCGAATGGCCCTCGGCTTCCGGGGAGGGCCATCACCATAATGGTTGCATGAGCCGACCTCTGGACTGCACTACCCAGAATGCTCGGGGCCCTCGACTTCTGGGGAGGTGGGGAAATCACCGTAAGGGTCGCGTGGGCAGACCTCTGGACTACACTACCCAGAATGATCGGGGCCGCGGCTTCCGGGGAGGGGCATCACGGTGAGAGTTGCGTGGGCAGGATGCTGGACTGCAATACCCAGAATGCCCCGGGGCCATAATGGTGAGGTGCATGGAGAGAAGTGGACTACAGTGCCCAGGGGCCTTGGCTTTCAGGGGCCATCATGGTGAGGGCTTCCCGGGCAGGATGCTGGACTGCAATGCCCAGAATGCCTGGGGCCCGCTTCCCCAGAGGCCTCTGCGCCGGCTGCTTGGGTTTCCGGCCTCCCCCAGTTGGACACAGAGGTGGGGAGTCGGGTGTGCTGTGTGGAGTGCTGGCCAGCGGCAGGTGGCCACCCAGGGCTGACTGGGACCGGTGTGTTCATTCCTCTGCCTGCTCCAAGGGCTGCAGCTGTGCTGGAGGGGCCGAGTGCAGAGGATGGCGCTTAGGAAAGTGGTCTCCTTAACTCTCCTCCTGAACGTCCACTGCAGTGATGTCACCGATGGGTACAACTGGACATCAGATGATGTCCACATCTGTGATGTCACCCATTGGTACAACTGGACATCAGATGATGTCCACATCTGTGATATCACCGATGGGTTCAAGTGGACATCAGATATAGCAGTGGGTCAGATTTCACTAGGTAGCTACTGAGGGTAGAGGAAAGAGCCGTTCCATTATGGTCTGCACAGAGGTGATTTGGGCATAATAAAGGGGGAAGGAGGGAAGAGTTGGGGCTCGGTGAAGTAAGAAGTAGAGTCAGTCGTTGTGAACGCGGTTAGGCCAGCTGTGTCGGTGGCAGTGGTCTAAGAATTCTGTCTTCCCCCAGAGACTGGGAGAGAGAACCTGTCCTGCTGGATGATTGTATTTCAAGGTAATGGCTCGCAGGCTCTGAGCTCCTCTGAGTTGCAAGAGGTGCATGTTGTCAATTGCAAGTCCTTTCTATTAAATGACCGGAGAAAGGGAGGTTGGGGCCTGTCCTCAGGTGTTGGCCAGGACATAGTAAGTTTTCTTGGAAGCCTTGAGCTTTCCTCAGGCAGTTGTTTTGAGGGACGAGGTGGAGGTGGGGGTGTTGCACATGAGGCACAAACTATGCTGAGTCTCTGAGCTCAGAGGATTTGCTTCCATCAGGGTGTGTGGACTTTGGGGAACACCATCTGCCTACCTGCCTCAGGAGGTCTGGGCTCATGCATGCCCACCAGGAAGCCCCCTCACCCCAGACTCTAGAGGGCAGAGGCAGTGACTGCTCTGCCTTTGGCTGCTATGGGGAGTGCCCGTCCTCAGCCCTCCCAGGAAACACGCAGGGTCCCTAGCCATCCCTGTGTTGGCCTGTAGCCTTTTCTGCGGCCAGCAGGGCTGGTGTCCCACAAAGGAGATGCCTGTAAGGGAGGCACAGTTGGAGGCCTGGGCTGTGAAGGGCCTTTTGCTCCTCCTGTGCTGAACAGGCAGTGTGCTAGTCCTGAACGTCAGAATCCTGACTCAGCAAGCTGCATCAGGACCATTTTGGGAAAATGGACTAAGTCCCTGGAGCTGCCCCTTGGCTGGGACTGGGCCTCCTGAGAAAGGGTGCCTGTGCAGTTATCAGAAGCCCTGGGTGGAGGCAGGAGGTCCCTCTTCAGCGCCTGCACTTGGCCTCTGTGGGGAGACATATCCACCCTCAGCGTCCTGACAACCAGCCCCCCCCCCATTCCCCTCTCCCCTTTCTGTCTTGTTTGACCCCCAGGCTGTTCTTCCCTCACCCCTTTAAAGGGCCATCTTGGGCCCAGTGGACACAGGTGAGATGCCTTGACCAGGTGGAATGTCCTCTCCTTTGCCTCCTGAGATTAAAAGGGACATCTTTGCTGTTACAAGCTGGGAGGTGGGGTTGAAGGACATGTAAGGGGTGGGATTGGTCTAGTTCTATGCTTTCTGGGGCCCAGGAATAGCAAGGTGGAGGCTCAGTGTCCAGTCCCAGGAAGGCTGACCTCTTACTGCTCCTTGTCCTCATCCTCCACTGGCCCCAGGAGGTTGAAAGCTGAGGCCAGAGTGCCCAGACAGTCAGTGTGGGAAGTGACCACCTGGCAATGGTGAGGGCCTGTGAAGTGCCCTGCTCCTGTCCCCTCCCTATGTCGGGTGAGCTTGGGGAGACAGGTATCTGCAGAGGGTGGAGCAGAATGTGCCTGTGTCATTCTCCTAGGGCTGCCTAGCAAAGTGCCACAAACTGGATAGCTTGGACACACAGAGACTTGTGGCCTCAGACTCTGAAGTCCAGAGCTCTGGAGCTGAGGTGTCGGCCGCATTCCCTGGGTGGTCTCCCTGCAACCTCTCTACTTTCCTGGCTTTGGCAGCAGAGCTCCAGTCTCCACAGGGTGTTCTTCCTGGGTCTGATTCCTCCTATGTATAAGACACGAGGCTATGCAGATTTTTTTCTATAAACCTTACAATTTTGCACTTGAAAATTTGACTTTATGGATTATTTTGAGTAGCTTTTTGGGTAAGCCATAAAGATTGCGTTCAGGTTTCACGTGGTTCATTTTTATTTTCACAACTGTTCTGCAGCCATTTGTGGTTACAGATTTTTTTCTCTCCATCGAGTGGCCTTTGTCCCTTTGAGAGGACACTTGACTGGTTTTACATGGGTCTTTTTTGGACTCATTCTTCTGTTCCTTTTGTCTATTTCCAATGCCTTTCCCACTGCCACACTCTGGGATCACTGAAGCTTTATGATAGTGCTTATAACCAGATGTGCAGAGTCTTGATCTTTATTTTGTTTGTTTATTTTTATGTGGTGCTGAGGGTCCAACCCAGTGCTTCACATGTGCGAGGCAGGTGCTCTGCCACTGAGCCACAATCTCAGCCCCCTTTTGAGTTATTTTTGATCACTCCTATGCCATATCTTCTAGGCTCAGTATTTGTAGGTATCTTCTGTGGTACTGTGATTGGGATTCTGCTGCATCTAAAGATCAAATTAGAAAGAAGTATCTCGCTAACATTAATGGTTGAACTGATCCTGAGCAAGAAAAATCACTGCATTTATTTATGTTTCTTTTCATTCCTTTCAACCATGTTCAAAGTTCTCTGAATGCATACTTGTATATGTGTTGTCAGAGTAACCCTTCACTATTTCAGGAGTGCTATTTTTTTTTTAAATTCAAATTCCAGGAATTCCTGTGTTGCCTACATATAGCACACCAGTTTCCTCTAGTCCCTTAGCCGTCTGCTTTCCCTCTCGATATTTCCATCTGTCTTGGGCTGTTTTCTGTTGCTGTATCTGCTCAACTGAGGCTGAGTCATTCATTAAAAAGCTATTTTTAGTGCTGGGAATATAGCTCAGTTGGTAGAGTGCTTGTCTTACATGCACAAAGCCCTGGGTTCAATCCCCAGCACCTAAAGAAAAAAAAAAGGCTATTTTTAATTTAAAGTTTGAAGAGAGTCCCAGGTCAGGGGCTGCATCTGTTGAAGGTCTCTTCTGGCAGGGACTCTGCAGTATCCTGAGGCACTGCATGAAGGGACCAGCTGGCTTTTGTAGCAAATTTGTTCCCTTGACAACTCATTGATCCATTAATTAATTAACTAAGTAATTAATGTTTGTGGTGGTGGAGATTGGACCCAGGGTTGTGTACATGTGAACAAGCACTCTACCCACTGAGCCCTTGATCCATTAATTTATGAATGGATAAATTCACTCATGAGGGCCGAGTGCTCAGGGCCAGTCAGTCCTCAGAGTTCCCCTCACTGCTCCCACTTCACATCAAATGAATTCTGGATGACAAAAATTCAAACCATAGCACCATCAAAGACAATCCAGGAACAGAATTTACTTGTGATATTTTTTCCCATGTTTTCTTTATTTTCATATTAATTCCTTCTCATTAAATACCTGGCTATTGGCCCCGTCCAGCAAGTATCCTCCACTACAAAGTCCCAGAGATGAGTCAGCTGGTCCCTGATAAATAGAAGGCAACCAAATGATGACATGAATTTATATTGTTCAGAGGACAGAGGAGTGTCTCTTTTTGAACAAGAGGAGACTGCCACACTTCTGCAGACCCCTGGACCCTCTCCTGGGCTTGCTGCTGCCCCACCTTGTAAAATTCAGTGCGGGGAGAGCACCCTGCTCAGTTTAGCAAGGACACCCCCTCCCCAGTATCGGATCAGGCTCCTCATCCTCTGCCATCCCTGGTGACATCTGGCCACCCTGGCTGTCTCCAGAAGCATCCTGTTTGGTGGGTTTAGCAAGGACAACCCTTCCGCAGCATATAGGGCCCTGATTAAACCCTCTGCTTTAATGGGTAATTATTTCCCTAATGCTGCAAGGCAGGAGATTGTCAGCAGACACCAGAAGCTGAAGAGGCAAGGAAGGACCCTCCAACAGCTGTCAGAGGGAGAATGGCCTTGCTGACACCCTCATTTGGGGATTCTGGCCTGCAGAATGGAGAGATCACAGGTTTGTGTTTTAAGTCACACTTATTTCTGTGCTCTGTTTTGTTGGTCCTGGAAATGGACCCACTGGCTCTCCCTGTGCTAAAGATGTCTGCTCCTCCCAGTGCACCTTGCTAATCACCTCAGCAGGAAGGAGACTATTCTGAATTTGGCCAAGGCATTTGGAGGGCTGAGTTGAAAGACCACAGGGCAGGTCAGGGGCATGTGGCAGGAAAGGAACTGTGTCAGTTTTGAGCCCCTCAGTTCTCCTGTTCTGAGTTCAGGCCATTCACTGATGTGCCTGGGGACATTTCTGTGTGACAGCGCTGCTCTCAGCTCAGGGATGAGCATCAGATCCAAGACCAGAGACTGTGCTCTTCCTCTGTGGGCAGCAAAGTCCATGCCCTGAGCGTCGGGCATTGCTCCCTTCCAACCCTCTTGTTCTTCTGAGGGAGACCTCACACATTCTAGTCCTTCTCTGCTCTGGGGTTCCAGCCCTGATTTCAGCCCCTCCAGCAGCACAGGAAGGGGTGCAGTGACAGAGGGAGCGACACCTCTATCCAGGTGGCCTGGATGGTCCCTCTGCCCTCCCTGAGTCAGGCTGGGCCTTGACCCAGTGTGTGAATGTTAATAAAAATACAGCATCACTTCTTAATATTCTTAAAAGAAAAAGGTATTTTTAGAAAAAAAAATTTCCATAGAAGGAAAGTGAGGATCTAGGATTCATCCGGAGGAGTGGGGTGCACTCCTTCCCTGACTGGCACCCCAAGTGGACACACAAACACAAATACAAGTATAGACGTGTGTAGGTGCACACATACACAACACCCTCACAGCCTTCCCCACCAACTCTGTTACACATCCCCATGACACACCCATGCACCTCTGCGTGCCTTTACATACGTGCACACACCCCATCCCTGTCTGCCTTGCACCTCTGAGGCTGCAGATTGGAGGAAACCAGGAGAAGCCGAGGAGGAGCCTGGCCACAGACAGAGGGAGACCAGGGCATCCCTTCCTGACCCAACTCTGCCTCAGACCCTGGAGTTCTCTCCAGAGCCAGGAATGGATGTTCCAGACTTGGGCTTCTCCAGGGGTTGATTCCTGTGGGGACCTGAGCTGATATGTGAGTTTCCTGGGTCCTCACTGTTCTGCCTTCAGTGACAAGGGGGGAAAGGGTCCATGCGTTGGGCTTTTGATTTATAAGCAGACAAAACAGAAGGCCAACAACCAAACACACTGTCAAGGAATCAGTGTGGGACACAGAGCTAGTGAGCTCCCCCGAGCCCTTCAGGAGCCATCCCCTTTCCCCGCCTGGTGGCTGTGGTGCCACTGGAGCATTGGTGTGGTCTGCTCTCTGCAGAGTGAGATGTGTGGGGTCAGGTGTGTCCTCTGAGGCCCCCAATCCCCTCCACCCTCGGGGCAGGGATGTCCTTTGAAGTCCCCCAGCCCCATCCGCCCTCTGGGCAGGGACATTCTCTGAATACCCCCCTCCCCCACTATGGGCAGGGACATCCTCTTAGGTATCTGGACACTGAACAGAACTGCTGTACATAACTCCATGCTGTTACCTAGGTGTGTTTTCGAGGCAGTCATCTGTATTCTTGGATCATGAGGTGACACCATGTCTAACTTTGGGGAAAATGGCCAGCTTTTTGATAGTAGTGAGCTGTTGAGTGTTCCACCAACAATGCACGAGAGTGCCTGTGGCTGCTCATCATCCTCAAGGTGGATACCGCACTTAGGAAAGACCTTAGCAGCTTAGTAGGTGTGCAGTGCATCTCAGAATTTTAGTTTGTGCTTTCTTCATGACAGGTGATGCTAAGAATCCTGTTTATGCTTCTTTGCCATCTCATACTTTCTTGTGAGTTGTCTCTTTAGATTTTACCCACTGGGTTGTCTTATTGCTGAGTGTCTTACTATGTTCTGGACACAAGTTTATTTTAGACACATGCTTTCCAGATGTTTCACCCAGTCTTTTCCTTGTCTTTTCATTTCCTTAATATGGGTTTTTGCAGAGTGATTTAATGCAACTCACATCATCAGTTTTGTCTTTCATGGATTTGTTTTGGGGGCTTTTTTTAAAGCCTCACCATGAAACGTGTGGTCATGCATGTCTTCTAGAGTTTTGCAGTTTCGCATTGTAAATGCAAGACTATGGAGTATTTTGACAGGTTCTGGGCTCCAGATGTGTGCCTTCTTGAGGTGCATCTGGATCCTAGGTTCAGAAACAGCTTTCTGGGAATTTCACTTGGAATCACTGAATCTGCAGAGGAGGTTTATCTTAACGACATGGAGACCTGAACAAGGAGTATCTCTGCATTTATTTATATTGCATTTGATTTCTTTCTACTGTTTCAAGATTTTCTGAAAGCAGGTACTTCAATTTTGGGGGACGCTATTTTACATGTTAACACATTTAAAATTCTCTTATTTCAGTTTACACATTCCACTCTTTCCTCTACATGATTGCTACTGTATAGGAAATCGGTGGAATTTTGCCTAGGGGCCATGTACTTTGCAGCTTTCTATCTCCATCCATTTTGACCAAGACATAGGATGGGCTTTATTTTTTTAATTTTTTTTGTAGTTGTAGGTGGACAGCATGTCTTTATTTATTTATTTATCTTATTTATATAATG
Source organism: Callospermophilus lateralis (assembly GCF_048772815.1). Classification (NCBI taxonomy): domain Eukaryota; kingdom Metazoa; phylum Chordata; class Mammalia; order Rodentia; family Sciuridae; genus Callospermophilus; species Callospermophilus lateralis. The sequence continues at coordinate 155,067 of NC_135311.1, forward strand.
CAGTGCTGAGGATCAAACCCAGTGCCTCACATGTGCTAGGCCAGAGCTTTGCCACTGATACAGCCCCATCCCTCTTTCTTTTTGATTTATGAAATTATGACCAGAAATAATCAGAACTATGAATTTCAGAGCTTCACTGTTTACTGGCACTAGGGTGTGTACAGAGGCAGGCAGCTCTGAATGGTGAGCCTCCGGCACCCTGCGCTGCCCATGGCGGCCAGCAGGGGGTGCACATAACAACTGTCTCCCACCACCTGCTTTTGGTGGGTGGTGTTCTGTGTCCTCTGCAAGTTTCCTTCTCTTGGGGACCCAGGTGGGAAATACCACATCTGGGGCCCTAAGGTGAGGAGCAGAGGTTCATTATCCTGGGGATGCTCCCGGGGAGACTCATGACCTGGGGATGCCTGGTGACTCTGCCTATGGAGAGGACAAGAACTTCCTTACCCTGGGGACCCTGTTGGGGAGACATCATGACCTGGGGATGCCTGGTGACTCTGCCTATGGAGAGGACAAGAACTTCCTTACCCTGGGGACCCTGTTGGGGAGACTCATGACCTCGGGATGCCTGGTGACTCTGCCTATGGAGAGAACAAGAACTTCCTTACCCTGGGGACCCTGTTGGGGAGACATCATGGCCTGGGGATGCCTGGGGGCTCTGTCTTAAGGTGGGGACCAGGGCTTCCTTATCCTGGGGACCCTTGTGGAGAGACACCATGGCCTGGGGATGCCTGGGGGATATGTCTGTGGTGAGGACCAGGGCTTCCTTCTCCTTGGCACCTACCCATGGAGACTCCACTGTGGATTCAGGATGACCGAGGTCCAGGTGAGGAAAACATGAGGAAGAAGCTTCCTGGGCACTGCCTGGTGGGCTGAGGAAGAAGTTCTGCCATGTTCTTTGCTTTCCCAAGTAATATTTCAGCAGAACTTCTTTTACAACAGTTTTCCTCACTGAGGCTTTGGCTGCTCGTCATTATGTCACTTCAGTGTGTTTTGTGTGGCCTGAGTGTATTTTGGGGAGAAATCCAAGGACACAGGAGAAACACAGATGGCCACTCAAGATGGTGTGGGGAGGCCCAGTGCCTGGAGTCCCACTGGGGCCTGAGGGGACCTCATTGCTTGCTCTTATTCATGTTTTAATGACTAATTTTTCTTATAGGTTTAAGTACTTGAGAAATAATGAGAAGTTGATGTGTTAAAATTCAAAGTTATGTTAAGTGTAAATATTGCATTTGTGTCGGTTACAAGAAGGACCTTGTGGTGGGGTTATAGATCAGGGGTGGAGTGCTCCATCCCAGGCACTCTGAGATGAAACCAAACCAAGAAGCAAGACACAGAGTTGAAGATCTACAGTGTGAATCAACCACAAGTAAAGGAGGACTTGAGATGTATCGATCCCGTGCACTGCATGCTCCCGTTAGAACCTCATCTGACATTGTCTAAAGTCTATTGGAAATAGCTGGAGAAATCTGTGTATCAGTTGGGTGTTAGATATTAAAGAATCATGATTATTTTCAACTGTGGCTGTATTAAAGACTTCTTTCCATTACGTGACTACAATTTTTTTAGAAGAAACCGGATGATGCTGGGGTGTGCTGGGTGAGTCTGTTCCAGTGGGGTGGGCCCTCTGGCCAGTCCCACAGTGGGGATGGCTGCGTGGGCAGTGTCTTGGCTGAAGTACCCATAATACTTGGGGTACCAGGACCAGTAGCCCCTAGGGGCCTCACACTGAGAGGCCTGTGGGCAGAATGCTGGACAGCAGGGCCTAGAATCCTCAGGGCCCACAGTTCCCAGGAGCCTCTGGTGAGAACTGCATGGCAGACCACTACTACCCTGAATAATGGGGGCTCCTGTCAACTGTGTGGCCTGCAGATCCCAGAGGCCTTTGTGGAGGATTCTTGGCTGGGTGGGCAGTCGCTGGGATATGCTACCCAGAATCCTCAGTGTACCAGGGCAAGCACATGGCCCAAAGCTTCCAGGGGCCTTGGTGGGTGCTGAGCAGCAGAATGCTGGACTACACTGCCCAGAGTCCCCGGGTGGTTTGTGAGAATGCAGCCAGCAGCTCCCAGGAGACTCTGGGGTGAGAGCTGCGAAGGTTATGATGGCCTGTCCTACTAGAATCCTTCAGGGCCTGCCATCACCAGAGCCCTCTGCAGTGAGGGCAGCATAGGTCAAATGACAGACGGCAGTATCCATCACCCTCGGGGACCTGCAGCTAGCAGGGACCTCTGGAGTGATGGCTGTACTGACAAAATGACAAACTGTGCTACCCATTACCCTTGGATGCCTGCTGTTCCTAGGAAGCTCTGGGGGCAGGGCTGCAAGGGCAGAACACCAGGCTTCAGTGCTTGGAGTCCCTGGGGATCCCTGCAAACCCTGTAACTCCCAGAGTTTCTGTGGTGAGGGTTGTGTGGGTAGAGCATTACCTGGAATCTCTAGGGAACCAGGGAAAGCATGGGGTCTGCAGCTCCTGTGGTCCTCCCAGCAGGGCTGTGCAGGCCAAACCTACCCTACCTTACCCAGAACCCTCAAGGGCTGCAGCTCCCAGGATCCTTTGTAGTAATTGAGCATGAACACTGCACTACATTATCCAGAATCCTCAGGGGCTGCAGCTCCCAGGATCCTTTGTAGTAATTGAGCTGCACATTACCCAGAATCCTCAGGGGCTGCGGCTCCCAGGATCCTTTGTAGTAACTGAGCATGAACACTGCACTACATTACCCAGAACCCTCAGGGGCTGCAGCTCCCAGGATCCTTTGTAGTAATTGAGCTGCACTACATTACCCAGAATCCTCAGGGGCTGCAGCTCCCAGGATCCTTTGTAGTAATTGAGCTGCACTACATTACCCACAATCCTCAGGGGCTGCAGCTCCCAGGATCCTTTGTAGTAATTGAGCTGCACAACATTACCCAGAATCCTCAGGGGCTGCGGCTCCCAGGATCCTTTGTAGTAACTGAGCATGAACACTGCACTACATTACCCAGAACCCTCAGGGGCTGCGGCTCCCAGGATCCTTTGTAGTAATTGAGCTGCACTACATTACCCAGAATCCTCAGGGGCTGCAGCTCCCAGGATCCTTTGTAGTAATTGAGCTGCACTACATTACCCACAATCCTCAGGGGCTGCAGCTCCCAGGATCCTTTGTAGTAATTGAGCTGTACTACATTACCCACAATCCTCAGGGGCTGCAGCTCCCAGGATCCTTTGTAGTAATTGAGGTGCACTACATTACCCACAATCCTCAGGGGCTGCAGCTCCCAGGATCCTTTGTAGTAATTGAGGTGCACTACATTACCCACAATCCTCAGGGGCTGCAGCTCCCAGGATCCTTTGTAGTAATTGAGGTGCACTACATTACCCACAATCCTCAGGGGCTGCAGCTCCCAGGATCCTTTATAGTAATTGAGCTGCACTACATTACCCACAATCCTCAGGACTACAGCTCCCCGAACCCTCTTTGGTGACTGATCCAGCCCTGGGACTGAAGGACCCACAACCCTAAGGGGGAATTTAGCTCCCGGAACCCTCTGATGTGAGTGGGCAGAACTACATGACTCACTACCCTCAAGGGCTGTAGCTCTTAGGGTCCTCTGTGGGGAGAAGGAGAGGACAGAGAAGTTAACTGTACTACCTGGAATCCTTGGGGGAGGTGTTGTCCTGGTGAGTGTGCAGCCTGCAAGTCCCAGAGGCCTTCACAGTGCGGGCTGTGCAGAAGGCCAGACTACACTGCCCAGAATCCCTGAGCCCTGGAGTGCCCAGACACCTTCCTGTCGAGGGCTTCAGGGAAAAGCATCGGGGGTGTCCAGGCAGATCCCAGGAGCCTTGATGGTGAGGTCCACTTAGATAGCATGGACTGCATTACCCAGAATAATCAATGGCCCACAGACCTCTGAGGTCAGGGGTGCCTGAGTAGTACGGACTACAATGCCCAGAATTCCTGGGGCTCAGAGTTCTAAGGTGCCACTATAATGTGGGCTGCACCAACAGAGCTCCACACTACAAGGTCCCTGATGCTTGGGGGCCTGCAGCTCCCTGCCGCAGTCTTTGGCTGGGCACAAATCACGAGCAACTCACAGCTTTGTAGATTCAAACAGCAACTCTTTATTCCCGAACTCACACCGGCCTCTACAAACATTTGTTCTGGGGAAATCCACGTTCTCTGCCCAAATCCACACTCCACTGGGCTTCTGTCTCCCAAATATATTCTGAATCCCGTGAGAACTCAAGGGGAACTCAGGCAGCAGGATATGCCCTATTCTAAACGGGGAACACCCTAAACTCGGATTATCCTAAACTGAGAACACCCTAAACACGGATCCGCCCTGGTCCTTGAGCAAGGTCACCTTACATGCAATGTTGCTGCAAAATGTTCTATTTCCATGAGTTCTTCCACTAAAGAAACATGGGGGTACGCTGGCAAGGAAATTGTCATACCTACTTGGCTGATGGCTCCCAGCAGCTCCCAGGAGCCTCTATGGTGAGGGCTGCATGGGCCAAATACACTTCCCAGAATCCTAGGGGCCCCCATGTAGCACCTCACAGAAACTTCGCAATGAGGGCCACATTATAGAATACTGGACTGCACTGGCCAGAATCCTGGAGTATGTGGTACCTGCAGCCTCTGTAGGCTTCTGGGGTGAGGCCTGCATGGCCAAAACACCTGACTACACTGCCAGGGTCCTCCAGGTGCCGGCATGTGGCACACAGCTCTCAGGTCCTCTGTGGCTAGGGTGTGTGGGCAGAACACCAGTGACACTGCCAGGGTCCTCCAGGTGCCTGGACAGCATGTGGCATACAGCTCTCAGGTCCTCTGTGGCTAGGGTGTGTGGGCAGAACACCAGGTGACACTGCCACGGCCCTCCAGGTGCCTGAACAGCATGGGGCAAACAGCCCCATGGTCCTCTGTGGCAAGGTCTGTGTGGGCAGAACAGCAGGTGACACTGCCAGGGCTCTCCAGGGTGCCTGGACCAGCACGTGGCACACAGCCCCATGGTCCTCTGTGGCAAGGTCTGTGTGGGCAGAACAGCAGGTGACACTGCCAGGGTCCTCCAGGGCACCTGGACCAGCACGTGGCACACAGCCCCATGGTCCTCTGTGGCAAGGTCTGTATGGGCCACAAATTGTCATCTTTCTCATGACTAAAACACCCAGGGTCACTCCAGGTGAACTGGGCTGTGTGAAATAATCACATAGAGACAGAAAAATACCTTTTCCTTTGGGTCCTATGGTGATGGCTCCTCTAACCTTAAAGGTCTGCAGAGAGAGAGAGAGAGAGAGAGAGAGAGAGAGAGAGAGAGAGAACACACAGACACACACAGACACACACACACACACACACACACACACACACACACACACACATGCTGAACACTTTTATTGAGGAGAAGCCATTCAAATGAGGCAAGGGGTCAGGTTTCAGGGGGCTGAGTCTAGCTTTCTGTTGTCTGTGTCAGCAGGTTGACTGACATCTAGGAAGGCCACACCCAAAGGCAGAGCAAGAGCAGGGGACACACAAAGGGAGTTTCCATGGACCATTCTATCCCAAACGGGGCAAAGGGGTAGGATTACAGAGGAACAGGTGAGTGTAGCTCAACCTCAGGGGAGAGACCTATATCTGAAGACATGCCTCGACTTTCTGAGCTGGGACAATGCCCGAGTCACCATGAAATGATTGAAATGATCCGTCAGAGCCTCTTGCTTCAGGACTGGAAGGTGTGGGTCATTCAGAGTGGCTCCCCACACTTCTACAAACTGCTATACTGGATAAATGTCTGTGGTAAACTACTAATGGGGCATTCAGCACCTGGAGTGATGATTTCTTCCAGGGCAGTGGCCAAGTGAAATAGAGAAACAGGAAAATAGGAAGTTTACCTACATTGATCTTGTAGACAGAGACTCTTTTGCTGAGAGTCCTAAAATCAATTATGGTGAAGATTTCTGGGGAAAGTTAGTTAAGATTTTCTGTGGATGAGGGGGTGCCACTACAGGAGATCCCTTTAGTAGCACAGTCACACTAAGGTAACTTCTGAGCAGCAATTGACCCCAGCACCCACATCAACACGGATTGACTTGTAGATGAAGCCCCCTAATAGGATGGTCACCATGACAGTTCTGGAGAGGACCAGCTAAGGTCAACAACTCCACTGCCCAACGTGAAGGAGGAGTTGACCCCCTGATGGGCAGAGTACAGAGGTGGTCCCCAGTTCTCCTGAAAACATCAACAGTAGTGAGGTTTGGGGACAGCCTTGTCTCCTTTTATTCCCTGCCTGGAGGTGCCCACTCTCCCCCTTGAGAGTGCTTTTGCTGAAGCCTCACTTTTCTCTTAGTTTATTTCCACCTCACTGTCACTTCTCAGAACCCTCTCCTGCATGGCTTTTGGTGTCTGACTTTAAATTTTCTTTTGCTGCAGCACAAGGGCTGGGGTTTGGAGTTTCCGCTCCCTGCTTTCTGGTGAAGGGGAGGTGGGCTTCTGGCTCCTTTTTCTCCTCTCCTGAGATTCCACTCCATGGTGACACAGCCAACTCTGCCAGACCTTGTGACAGCAGTGGGGACAGGTTCTATCCAGTAACAGCTGAGAGTGGAGAAAGGGCTGAGGTTTACCAGGAACTAGGGATGGGCACCACCTCTGAGCATGAGCAGGGTCCTGCGGGGCGTGGCCATCAGGGGTGGCCATTAGGGGCGTGGCCATGGGGCACGTGGCTATCCGGGCACTTGGCCATCGGGGGGCGTGGTCATCAGGGGAGGGGCCTCGCTGCCATCTTTGACGCCAGTCCTCCTCCTTCAGGGTGAGAGGTGAGCTTTCTCCTCAGCATCCACTTGGCAGAGCCTGGCTCCTGGAAACTGTGGGTCGCCCTTCAGGGAGGGCCCGAGCCCCCTTTTCCTCACAGCTACCTCAGGTGGACGCCTGGCTCGGGGACACTGGGGGTCATGTCTCTAGGGAGACCTGGAGCTCCCTTCTCAGAGCTGCCTCAGGTGGGCGCCTGGTTTGGGGGGCACTGTCGGTCCTAGGGTCGCCCATAGTTCCCTTCTCCTCAGAGCTGCCTCAGAGAGCCACTGGGCTTGGTGACACTGTGGGTCATGTCTCTAGGGACCCCTGTAGCTCCCTTCTCAGAGCTACCTCAGGGAGCCACCTGGGTCAGGGACAGTGTGGGTCATGTCTCTAGGGACCCCCGTAGCTCCCTTCTCCTCAGAGCTACCCCAGGTGGACACTGGACTTGGGGACACTGGAGGTCTTGTCTCTAGGGACCCCCATAGCTCCCTTCTCCTCAGAGCTGCCTCAGGGAGCCACCTGGCTCTGGGTCACTGTGGGTCACTGTCAGACCAGGACGCAAAGAAAAGACCAGTGACTCCAATTAAAATCAAATGAAATCAAGCTGATTATTTCCACCATCCGGGCTGCTTCTCCCACCCAAAACTACGGGAAAAGACAGCCCCAGCTCCCTCGCAGCGCAGCTCCATACCCAGGAAATTCCACAAAGGGGGTTACAGCTAGCAACACTCGACAGCAGAGCACAAAGGCTGGTTTACATTTTTGCTGGCCCCGACATCAGAATTTATGAAGGTCATTAGAGCCTCAGAGAGCGGCGTTGTCTGGCCAGGGAAGACCAGGGTTTATGGGGCGTCACTGCAGTTTCAGAGAGGGCTGCTGTCGGGTCAGATGGCCAGGCAGGGGGAGTCCAAGGCCCCAGGCAGGCATTCCAAGCAGGTTTAGAATCTGCAGTAATTTACAGTGAAACCAAAATTAGCTTTTCATGGCTTTGTGGCAAGATGGTTCCCAATTTTAAGAGGGAATCAGGCTGGGTCTATTGTCATGTCTCTAGGGACCCCTGGAGCTCCCTTATTTTCAGAACTGCCTGAGGGTGATGCCTGGCTTGGGGACACTGTGGGTCATGTCTCTATGGATGCATGGAGCTCCCTTCTCCTCAGAGCTACCTCAGGTGGATGCCTGGCTTGGGGACACTGTGCGTCATGTCTGTAGGGATGCCCAGAGCTCCCTTCTCCTCAGAGCTACCTCCGGTGAATGCCTGGCTCGGGGACACTGTCGGTCATGTATCTAGGGATGCCTGGAGCTCTCTTGTTCTGAGTTGCCTGAGGGAATTGCACTAGAAGCTTCTGGAATGACCCGCAGTAGGTGTGGGAAATGTGGTGTTGGTGAGGAGAGAGCCCCACCTTGGGACTGAGCTGAGGAGAGCCTGGCTGTGCGCCCTGCTCCTTCACTATTTCATTCAGGCTAGGTCTAGGTTGTGACCTTCATCGTCTGTTTAAAAATAATTTACATTAGGTATATATTGCCATAATTTAAAATAAAATTTAGTTGTAGTTGGACCTAATACCTTTATTTAATTTATTTATTTTTATGTGGTGCTGAGGATTGAACCCAGAGCCTTGCACGTGCTCGGCGACTGCTCTACCCCGGAGCCCCAGCCCCTCATCATCTTCCTACAGTTACCCCAGGTTTTTCCTGGAGATCCTGGGTGGGATGAAGGAGGAATGATGAACGAGGGTTCTAAGCCCAGGAGAGACTCCATTACTTGTGTTCCTTATTGCTTATTTTTTCAAATGTTATTTTAGTTGTCCATGATTGTGTTTTATTTATTGATACTGAGAATCAAACCCAGTGCTTCGCACATCCTGGCAAGTGCTCTGCCACTGAGCCACAACCCCAGCCCTCCTTATTGTTTTAATGGTGTCAAAATAGTCGAAAAGAACACGGAAATATGGAAAAGCACATGTGTTACCAGCCTACTACTTTATTTCAGTTTAGTATGTTATTTGTAACAAATTCATTTATTAAAAATGTATTTCAGGGCTGGGACTGAAGCTTCCTGGTAGAGTGATTGCCTAGCATGTGTGAGGCCCTGGGTTTGATCCTCAGCACCACATATAAATAAATAAGATACAGGTGTTTGTTTGATCTACATCTAAAAATATTAAGAAAGTTTATTCCATGTACTAAACTCATGAACCACATTTCATGGAACTAAACTCACAAAACTAAACTCATAAACCACATTTTTCTTTGGTTGAGAGAATTCCAGTTTAATTGTCAGTATATGTGCATCTTCCCTCTTTTGAAAATTTTTTTAAATATTATTTTTAGTTGTAATTGGACACAATACCTTTATTTATTTATTTTTATGTGGTGCTGAGGATCAAACCCAGGGCATCACGTGTGCTAGGTGAGTGCTGTACCACGGAGCCACAGCCCCAGCCCTGGTGTATTTTACTTATCCATAATAGTGGGGTCCATTTTGATGTATGCGGACATGCATGGAGTATAATTTGTTCAGTTTCACCCCAGTATTTCCATGTTCCCTCCACCTCCGTCCTCCTGCTCCCCTTTCTCTAGTGGTCTTCCTTCTATTTATTTATTGTTTTGTTAAACTGGTGGTTTATAGACAGACACGGAGGGGGGATTCACTGTGGTGTGGTCGTATATGTACTTAGATCGTTTGGTCAGTTTCATTCTTCAGTTCCTCCCTTTTCCCATCCCTCCTCTCTCCCCCTACACCCCCTTCTATTCCACTGACCTCCTTTGTATCTTTATGGGATCTCCCCATTTTATATTTCCTTATTTACCTCTAGTTTTTGTGTATAAGATAAAACATTTGACCCTTGGCTTTCGGAGTCTGGCTTATTTCAGTTAGCATGATGTTCTCCAGTTCCATTTATTTACCAGCAGATGCAGTAATTTCATTCTCCTTTATGGCCGAGTAAAACTCTGATGTGTGTATATGCCATGCTTTCTTTATCTGCTCATCTGTTGACAGACACCTGGGAAGGTTTCATAGCTTGGCTACGGAGAATTGTGCTGGCTTAAACATTGATATGGCTGTATTCCTATAGCTTGCTGATTTTTGTTCTTTCAGGTAAATACCCACCCCCCCAAAAAAAAAGGGTGGGAGGAAGAGCTAGATCATGTGATGGCTTCATTTCTAGTTTCTTGAGGAATCTCTGTACTGCTGTCCATAGTGGTTGGTTGCACTCATCTGCACAAACAACAGGTGAGTGTACCTTTCTCCCTATCCTCACCAGAGTTTGTTGGTTTTTGTATTCCTGATGTTTGCCCTTCTAACTGGAGATGAAATCTTAATGTAGATGTGATTTGCATTTCTCTGATTGCCAGGCATGTTGAACCTTTTTTCCCCCATGTTTTTTGGCCATTTGTATTTCTCCTTTTGAGAAATGTCTGCTTAGTTCTTTCACCCATTTTTGTGTTGAGCTATTCATTTTTCTGTTGTTACATGTTTTGAGTTATTTATATTTCTGGATATTAATCCCTTGTTGGAAAAGTAGATGGAAAAGACTTTCTCCCATTCCGAGGGGCTCTCTTCATGATCCTATTTCCCTCACTTGTCAGAGCATTTTAATTTGAAGGCATTTCACTTATTGCATCTTGGTTTTCTTTTTTGAATTTTATGGATCTTGTTGAGGAAGTCAGTGCCTGCCCTGCACCAATATGTTGGAGAGTCAGGTTTCTATGAGCCCAATCTACTTTTCCACTGACTTACATCTTCATTTTAGAAATCATTTATCTTGAATTGATTGATCTATAATAAATAGCATCTTACATTTTAGTTTTCAAGTGCTCTACAGCTTCTGCCAAAATAATTCATTGTTCATGAATGTGGTAATGCATTTAAATGATGATAAGATGAAAGTAGAATAAAAGGAATTGGGTCTTATAAAAACAGTGTACCCATTGCCTTAAATTATATACATATTTTAGACTGGGATTTGAACTCAGGACTTCATGTATCCTATGTAAGTGCTCTACCCCTATAAGTGAGCAGCTACACCCTCACTTCTCTTTTTGAGAGAGGATCTTGCTAAATTGCCCAGACTGGCCTCAAATTTAGAATTTTCATTTCTCTGTCTCCCTAAGTAGCTGGGATTATGATGGTGTATACTACCGTACCCGGGTCCTCTCCTCTTTCAGTGGAATACCTGCTACTTCCATGCACTTTATGGTGGCTGGTACAGAGCAGGCAGGGGTGGTGGATGGCCAGGGACTTCTGCCCAGGATTCAGTGAAGCTGCTGGGGCCTACTGTGGAGGGTGGTGGGTGAGGAAGACTGTTGCTGCTTCCACCCAGCTCAGGTCAGTTTCCCTGAGGTGGGTTGTTGGGATGGAAGGCTAGAGAGTGAGTGACCACCAAGGCCAGTATTCCTCACCATCTGTTGTCCCTCCTGTTGGCTCTGACCCTCCTCCAGACCCCTCTTCCAGGCCTGCCTTTCTTCTCCTGACCCCACCCCATCCCCCAGACCACATCCTCCATAGACTCTGCCTAGACCCCTCCCCCAAGGCCCCCACATCTCTTCTCCAGATCCCTGCCCTGTCCAGACTGTGGCCCTCCTTCAGACCCTACCCTGTTTCCAGGTCCTGCCTCTCTCAGCCACAGCTCAGGGCACTAATTGACAGTACATTTGCAGTGGTGCACAAAATAGCCTGTTGAATAAACATTGACGTTCTACATGGATGAAATATCTTGACTATGTCAGGTTTTGATGGAACATGAACTGAATTTAGGAAAGTCACCTTTTTTTTTTTTTTTATCTAGATCATAAACATTTGAAATAAAATCAGAATTTGTGAAAGGTCAGGTAACACTTAGCTGTGAGACCTAATGATCCCAGGGTCTTTTCCAGTGGGAGATCTCCCAGCAGCAGTTCCAACTTTGCTATGCTAATGGATCGATTGAGTTTTCTTAATTTAGTTGTTTTGCAATGTCTGTATTTCCTAGGAAATGCCCCATGTCCACCAGGTTTTCAGTTCTTTTTAATTTTCTACAGAATTCTTAATCCTGTGAACTTCTGCTGTTTTCCCTCAGCAATATTTTTAAAATATGCTTTTTGCTTTCTTGGTTTTCCATTGAGAAACTTGTCTTGTTTGAAAATTCTCATGATAATCTTAAATGATTTTAATTATTTTCTGCTTATTGAGATGTCTTTGCATACTGGGTATGCAGCTCTGTGACAGAGCGCTTGTCTAGCAATTGAGAGGCCTTGGGTTCCATCCCAGCACCATACACACACACATATATTTTTACACACACACACACACACACACACACACACACAATGTCATTTGCAAGAACTCAAGCATCAGAGGTATCCAGAGATGTTCAAAAACATTATGTATTTACACACACACACACACACACACACACACACACATATATATCACAATATCTCTTCCAGATTTAGATGAAATTTTTCTAAGAAAAAATTTCAATGTCAACTATTATATTGCATGATTCTTTTTTTTTTTTAACCTTTATTTATTTTTATGTGCTTTTGAGGATCTAACTCAGGGCCTCGCACATGCTAAGGAAGCACTCTATCGCTGAGCCACAACCCCACCTGATCCTTTTTTTAATATTTATTTTTTAGTTGTACACAGTACCTTTATTTTATTTTATTTATATGTGGTGCTGAGGATTGAACCCAGGGCCTTGCACATGCTAGGCGAGTGCTCTATCACTGGGCCGCAACCCCAGTCCCCTGCATGATTCTTTTTTTTTTTAGAGAGAATTTTTTAATATTTATTTTTTAGTTTTCGGCGGACACAACATCTTTGTTTGTATGTGGTGCTGAGGATCAAACCTGGGCCGCATGCATGCCAGGCGAGCGTGCTACCTCTTGAGCCACATCCCCAGCCCATCCCCTGCATGATTTTTAAAACCACTGTAGATGAAGTTTCCTTAGGATCCAAGTCGTTACAATGTGTAAGAGACAAGTCAATAGCTGAGTTGTGTAATTAAGAAATATTTTTTACTAAAAATAAATTTTTAAACAAACATTTTCTTTTCTATTTTTCAATTTAGAAAGCATATCCCTATGTCTTATAAAAGTTCTACATTTGTTTATTTTTATGTGGTCCTGAGAATCGAAGCCAGTGCCTCACATATGCTAGGCAAGTGCTCTACCACTGAGCAACATCCTCAGGCCCTAAAGTTTTACATTTATAAAAAGTTGTTTTCTTATTCATTGCAAGCAAGGGATTGGGTCTTCTGATGAGCATGATGCTTTGTATATTGCCAGGAATTCTTGTTGGAGAGCTCTGTTTGTGTTTTGTATCTGTTTGAAGTATCATTGAAAATATACCATTATGTTTTGAGTTCAGAAATTTGAATTTCTTCTTTTGAGGTTATATGTTTATTAACACTAAGAGTTATTTCATGTGAAGTGCCATAATTACATTTTATCCTTATGATTGTGCCCCTATGTGCTTATAAGTTGGCTTTTAGAGCAGAGTTGAGTATATTGCACATCTGCTGGGTTTATTAGAAAAGTACATACACTTTTTATCATATTTAAAAAGCTATCATATTTAAAATATTATCATATTTAAATTAGTAGAAGCAGAGGTTAGATATGTTAGCATTGTGAGCTGAACAAAGTGCAGGTTTACTTTAATTATTTTTGGGAGGTTGATATAATGGCTTCTTCCCTGTTCTATTCCTGCAATGGTTGTCTGTGATCAGTTGTGTGGCCTGGAGAGTTTTTGTTCACACTGGGTGTTGACCTCAGGGCCTTGTATGTGCTTGGCAAGCACGTAGCTACATATATCCCTAGCCCTTCTTAAAATTTAATTTTGAGACATGGTCTTGCTGTATTGCCCAGGTGAGCCTCAAATGTATGATCCTCTTGCCTTAGCCTCCCAAGTAACTGGGATGACAGGCATGTGACTGGCATGTCTTGTGCCTTGTGCATGCTAGGTGAGCTCTCTACCATGGAGCCACAACCAAGCCTGGAAATGTAGTCATGTTTAAAGTTTTATTTGAGTATCTTTATCTTTATACAGAAATTTCGAAGGAAGCCTCAACCTGACTTTGCCCTTATGATGACTTAGGTGCACTATCTCAGATGTATTAACATCTTAGACCATTTGTCATGAAGAATAAACACTAGTATGCTATAAATAACTGAAGTTGTATTTCCTCTGGATTCTCAGTTCTGCCTCTTCCTGTTCCAGGACCCCATCCAGGACCCCAAATGACATCCAGTCAACATGTCTCTGTAGACTCCTCTTGGGGTGACAGTTTCTCTGAACTTCCTTGTTCCAGTGACCTCGGCACATGGGGAGGACCTGTCAGGTATTTGTAGATTGTTCTACTTTGGGGTTTACTTGTTTTTCCTCACATCTAGACTTGGGCCATGGTCTGGGGGAAGCAGTCACAGAGGTGGAGAGCTGCTCTGTCATCTCAAGCCCTCAAGGTGAATGTCACCTTAGTACTGAGTGCTCAGCTGGCTGGGGAGTGCCTTTCAAGTTTCCATGTTTTTCTCATATTTATCCTGGGGCTGTGGGTCTGGGGCAAGCAGGTCACAGAGGTGGAGATCTGCTCTGTCATCTCAAGCCCTCAAGGTGAATGTCACTTTAGTACTGAGTGTGCTCAGCTGGCTGGGGAGTGCCTTTCAAGTTTCTGACTGTGGAGTTACTGTTCTCTGCATGTCCCTATTGTATGTGTTTCTGGAGGAAGTCATTATAGAGGGCCCACACTTAAGGAATAGGGAGTTAGCTGCACCTCCTCGATGGCCTTGTCTGCCTTAGTTATGTGGTATGCTTCTTCACAAGAGGTTTCTGCACAAGAGAATTGCATGTTGTAAATAATTTATCTCAGTCTATAGCTTTTCTTTTTGTTCTGTCTTTCACAGAGTATACAATTTAATTTTTTCATGTGATGTTGGGGATTGAACCCAGGGCCTCACATATGCCAGGCAGGTGCTCTACCACTGAGCTATACCCCATCCCTTTAAAAATCTCCCAGGCTGGCCTTGAATTTGCAATCTCCCTGCCTCAGCCTTTTTTTTTAGAGGGAGGGAGAGAGAGAGAGAGAGAGAGAGAGAGAGAGAGAATTTTTTAATATTGATTTTTTTAGTTTTCGTCGGACACAACATCTTTGTTTGTATGTGGTTTTGAGGATTGAACCTGGGCCGCACGCATGCCAGGTGAGTGTGCTACCGCTTGAGCCACATCCCCAGCCCCCCTGCCTCATCCTTTTGAGTAATTAGGATTCTTGGCATGCAACACCACACTTGGTAAAAATTTGATTTTATAAAGTCCATGCTATCAATATTTTCTTCTGCCAATTTACTTTTAGTATTGTGTGTTAAAACTCATCACCAAGGGCTAGGGATGTAGCTGAGTATTGTAGCTGAGGTTGTATGTAGCTGAGGTTGTCCACCATGTGTGCTGCCCTGCATTTGGTCCCCAGTTCCAGAACACACACACACACACACACACACACACACACACACACACACACACAGTATCACAAAGATTACATGGATTTTCTTCTGTTTCTCTTTAATTTTTTTTTCAAATTTTAGTTATGGATGATTATGAGTCAATTTTTGTGGAAATTTTGGTTTGCATATACTTTCATTTCACTGAATATAGTTTTCAAAGCTTGTTAAATCACCACTTTTTGACAAATAGTGTTTAATGGGTTTCATTTCCATTTGAATTTCCAAAATCATGTGCCAGGTTTCTCTTCTTGCAACTAAAAGGCTCAGGGGCCACTCCAGGTAAACTGGGCTGACTGGGCTGTGCAAAATGACCACACAAGAGATACAAATACCTTTTTCTTTGGGGTCCTTGTGACAGCTCCTCTGACCTTAAGGGTCCTCAGGAAGAGAGAGAGAGAGCATGCACTGACCCCTTTTATTGAGAAGCTATTCAAATGAGGCAAGGGGTCAGGTTTCAGGGGGCTGAGTCTATCTTCATGATGTCCACTGTCAGCAGGTTGACTGACACCTGGGTAGGCCACACCCAAGGACACAGTAAGAGAAGGGGACCCACAAGGCACTTCCATGGAAGATTCTACCCTAAACAGGGCAAGGGTTATATCACAAAGGAACAGGTGAGCGTAGGTCCACCCATGGGCTGTAGCAAGACAAATCCATGCCCCAGACACCGACCCTCGAACCCAAGAAGGTGGGGAAAGCTCTGCCACATTTCTGTGACTGAGCGCCTCAGCACCCAGTGGGGGAGTGTGACTCAGTCACATCAAAGTTGGTCTCCCACACAGTTGCCTCCTGGACTCCCAGCCCCTGAGCGAACAGTTGTGGTCAGCAGGAGGATGCCCACTTCCTGGGCCCCTGCTTGGCCTCCCTAAGGTCCCCGCCTGGCCCCTCAGCACCCTGTATCAGGGGCTGCACCTGAGACCAGGTCTCTCCCTCTTCCCAGGCCAGCTGCCCCTCTCCAGGACTGACCACTAGGCCAGGACCAACTCCACACAGGCCTCACTCCCAGGATGGAGGCTCAAGCCCCAGGACGGCCTTCCTGTTCACAGCACTGCCTGCCCCTGCCCACAGCACAAGCTGCACCCTGCCACCATGACCACGGGGACCCCAGGACAGAGACTCCCAGCAGTTGGCAAGCAGAGCCGTGTGCAGCTGCAGGCCACCTGTGTGGGGACCTCCAGGAGCTCTGTGCTGAGCCCTCTGGAGTCGGGGACTCAACGTTCTACGTCACTCTTAGCATGTGTATGTGGGAGGGCAGCGTGGAGCCCCTGTGCAGGGACAGTGCGCAGGGGCCTCTTGGGGTTATGCAGGGAGTTCACATTCCACATTACCTCCAGCCTAGGTACATCCCTGAAGACCCAGAAACAGACGTTGGAATGAAAACTTGTATGTGAACATTCACAGCAGCACCATGCACAAGGGTCAGAAAGGAGAAGTGACCCAGTTGTCCACTGAGGAGGAATGGGGAACAGGACGAGTCCATCCACACGATGGAATATTACTCAGTCCTGAAAAGGACTTCAGCTCTGACACATGCTACAAGTGGGACGGACCTTGAGACCTGGGGCTCGGTGAGAGAAGCTGACACAGAGGGTCACATAGTGTGGATTCCATGGGCAGGACCTATCCACATCAGGCCATCGAGACACAGGCAGTGGGCAGGTGATGGGGCTGGGCAGGGGACTGGGTACTGCTGGAGTGCAGCTGCCTTCCAGGGGTAAATGGGCTGTTTGGCAGTAGAGGCGCTGGGCACCCAGTGCTGTGAAGGCAACTGATGTCCAGCTCGATCCCTGGCTGATGGACTTGTGCACGTCCAGCACAGCTACAGCCCATGCTCAGGTTCCAGCTCTCAGTGACCCAGCACCAAGTGGAGGCAGAGAGGCCAACCTCAGAGACACCAGTGTGGCCACATGTTCTGGGGAATGCAGGTGACCTCTGGGGACCTTGGAGAACACACAGGGGCATTACAAGCTGAAGCTGGGTGACACTGGACATAGCATGGGGCAGTCCTGGGGGGGACCACATCCCAGGGCAGCAGCTGCACAGATGACGTTGAGGTGGCCACATTTATTATCAGCTGTGAACAGCGGTCAGGCAGGGAGTGCCCTGCCAGAGCCGAGCCTGGCCTGACCCCAGGGACGGAGGCCTGGCTCAAGCTGCATTGGACGGAGAAGTGGCAGGATGCAAGGCCTCTCACCCCCAGGCCCAGGACCTGCGGGAGGAGAGGGTGGAGGTGAGTCCCTGGGCACAGCTGAGCCTCCCGGCAGCACCAGCCACGGCAGTGCCAGCCACACCAGCTTCCTAAACCTCCCGTAAACGTCTCTGTGTACAGCAGGGCACATGGGGCCTTGGGAGGGCTGTTTTCCAGGTGGACAGATGTCCCCATGGATGCTGCCAAGCCCGCTCCAGTCCCCTAGGTCAAGATGCGTTATACCTGGCCGAGCAGCCATGGCCGGGAGCCAAGCTGACCCTGGCAGGGACACCCCACTGACCTTGAAGACGTGTCCTGCCTGCGGCTCCTGCAACAGCTGCTCTGGACTCAGGCTGTCCGCTGCAGAGGTCACGTACAGGTCGGAGTAGTCAGCCCCCCCGAAACAGCAGGACGTCACCCTGGACACTGGCATCTCCGGGGTGCACAGCCGCGTCCCTGTGAGTAAAGCTCAGGTACATCCCTGAAGCCCAGCCACCCATCTGCTGCTGGACCCCAGGTGGCCTGACTGTGCCCACTCCCCAGTGGGGCCCTGGGCCGGCTGGTTCTCCCTGGCACCTGCAGCACTTGATCCCCAAGTCTGCCCTTCCTCATGGACTCCAGGGGTCAGCAGGGCCACCTGGAGCCCAGGAGCTGGAGAGGCCAGTCTCCTGGAGGGAGCTGGACACATTGTAAGAGGTTGGTCCTGTCCACATTTGCACCCCAGAACCTGTGAGTGGGACCTGGTGTGGGAACAGGGTCTCTGCAGAGGTTGTTAGTGAAGGGTCCTGAGATGGGCTCCTCCTGGGTCAGGAGGCCCTCATGCAATGGCCGTGTCCTCCCAAGAGACAGAGGAGGGGACACAGACCCAGAGGAGGAGCCCCGTGGAGACGGAGGCAGAGACTGCAGGGAGAGGCCACCAGCCCAGGGCCACCTGGAGCCCAGGAGCTGGAGAGGCAGGAGGAGCCCCCTGGAGCCTGTGCAGGGAGCTCAACCTGTGACCCTGGTCCAGCCTCCTCCCTCCAGGGTGGGAGAGGACAAGGTCTTGTAGTTTTCAACCGCTGGTTTGTGGTCATTTTCTACATCAGCCCCTGTGTTCCCTGCACTGCCCATCTGCACAGGTCCCCCTGTAGCTGGACAAGCAAGTGGTCCCACTCCTGGACCCTGAACACCGTGGCACAGAGCACCCCATGGCCCCTCCTTGACCGACTGCCCTGTGCACACACCTGTCTCGGCGTCCATGCGGATCACCCTGCCTCCATCAATGCAGGCCACCCAGAGTGTCCCCGTGGTGTCCATGAACAGCCCATCTGGCATGCCTTGCTCTGGCTCCAGCTGGCACACCAGTCGTGGGTTTGCTGCGGCAGGACAGACAGAGGCGCGTGGCCCCTCACTGCCCAGACCAGGGGGTGACATAGTGTGGCCTCAACAACGTGAGAGAGTGACAGACCCCGTGGTGCATCTGGGACCCCAGGAGGGGACTCAGGAGGGTGTGGGGGGCTGGCCATAAAAGGCCCTCCCCAAGAAGGGCATGGGGGGCTGGCCATGGTTGGTCCCTCCCAGTGAGGGCTTATGGGGCTGGCCATGGAGGCCCGTACTTCAGGGAGGATGTGGGGAGCTGGCCATGGAGGCTCCTATCCCAGTGAGGGTATGGGGGGCTGGCCACAGAGGCCCATACCTGAGGGAGGGCGTGCTGGGCTGGCCAGGGAGGCCCCGCCCAGGTAGGGCATGGGGGCTGGCCATGGTGGCCCCACCCATAGAGGGTGTGAGGGCTGACCACGGAGGCTCCTACCCCAGGGAGGGTGTGGGGGGGGGGCTGATCACGGTGGCCCCATCCAGGGAGGGTGTGGGGGCTGGCCACGGAGGCCTTCCTCTGGGGAGGGCGTGGGGGGCTAGCAACGGTGGCCCCTACCCAGGCCTCCTGTCTGCACGTCGTAGTCATAGGCCCGCACAGAGTAGTCCAGGCCGTCCACGTGGTAGAGAGTGTGATGGTCCAGGGACCAGTCCAGCCCGTTGGGGATGCCCAGCTGGTCCAGCTGTCTGACCACGGAGCGGTCAGCATAGAGTGTGTACAGGGAGCCCTGCCCCGGCTCCCACACTCCTGGGGCGGACGCCTCTGGCATGGTGCCTGGAGAGAGTGGAAGGTCAGTGGTCAGCACCCTACCCTGTCCTGCCCACCCCACACAGACCCGCTGTGCAGAGAGCTGTGGTCACCCTCAGTTGGGGGACAGCAGGCAGGATGGCCCTCAGGCGGCATCTGTGAGTGAGCCTCTGTGCTGGGCGAAGGGGGCACCCCAGGGATGTTCCACTGGGAAGAGTCCTGCTCAGGCAGAGGTGCAGGGCCCTCAGCCACACGTGAATGGCCTCTGGCCACTGCCCCACCCTGGCTGCTTCGACCCTCCCAGGGTCCTCTCTGGGCAGGGATCTGGGAAGAATGACATGGAAGCCATGGGCTTTGGAGCGGGAGGGAACCTGTGGGCTGCCCAGCACCTGCATGGCCCCCGGGGGCCGCTTGCCAGCAGCCTGGGGAGGGCTCCTGAGGTCCCCACCCAGCTGGCACCTGCCATGACGGGAGGCTCTGCAGGTGGCCTGGGCCAGTCCTTTCAGCAGCCCATCTGCCACAAACCTCCCAGCGGGGCCCACCTTCCCGTCGTTGAACCTGTTGTGGGGCTTGTCCCTGTCCAGCCAGGCCGCCCACTCCACCTGCCCCTTCTCCCAGTCCAGGAGGCCAAGGCAGGTGCCAGAGGCCACCACGTAGCTGCCCTCTCGGTGCAGAGCCACACAGCCAACAGGGTCTCCTGGGAGGACAGAGGACAGCAGGGTGGCCTGGCTGCTGCTTCTCCAGGAGACTCCACCCACGGGGCTCCCTCCAGGAGGCACCATCAGGGCACAGAGCACGTCTCAGCATAGGACCAGTCCTGCTGGGCCTGCGTGGACCACCTCTCTGCACCCCCTCCCCACGATGGCCACCACAGGACCTCCAGATGGGACTGGAGGCTGCCAAGCCTGCCTGCAGGGCCACCAGGACTGCAGGAGTGGAGAGCGCTGGCCTCTCCTCACGTCAGTGCCAGTGTGAGAGCCGGGGGTGCCCCTGAGCCCTTGGATAGGACGCTGGGCCTGGGGCAGGCTCCACAGGAGGGTGCCTGAGGCCAGACACAGACTTGGGGCCAGCCCTGATCTGCAAGGGGGACAGTGGCACCTGCCCTTGGGGAGGGTGAGGGTGAGTGGGGGATATTCCCAGAGTGCTGCTTCTGCTCTACAGAAAACCCACGGGGGTCGTCAGCCACACAGGTGTGCAAACCCCACAGACACACGTACCTCCCAGGTGTGTGAGCCCATAGGGGTCATCAGCCACACAGGTGTGCAAGCCCCACAGACACACAGGTACCTCCCAGGTGTGTGAATACACAGGGGTCAGCAGTCCACACAGGTGTGCAAGCCCCACAGACACACAGGTACCTCCCAGGTGTGTGAATACACAGGGGTCAGCAGTCCACACAGGTGTGCAAGCCCCACAGACACACAGGTACCTCCCAGGTGTGTGAATCCACAGGGGTCAGCAGTCCACACAGGTATGCAAGCCCCACAGACACACAGGTACCTCCCAGGTGTGTGGGTCCATGCACACACATGAGCCTGGGAAATGCACAGTCACCCCCACCCTAGCTCCTGAGTCAGGACAGGTGCATGTGTGGCATAACCCGGGGTCAGAGCCAGGTGCAGGCTCCACACAGCAGCCAGGAGGATGTCAGTGTTTCCAGGATTTAACCTGGATGACAGTAAGCCCGGCTTTGGTCCTTCCAACTATAGCTATACACCAGGACTTCCCACCCCATGGTCTGTCCTGTGCCCAGAGTGTGACAGCCCACACTTCAGGGGTTCTGGAGCAGGGGGACAGGTGCTGAAGAAGCAGGTGCCCCGGCTGGGCCCCTGCAACCCTCAGGCCACGAGTGATGCTGGACACCTGTGGCAAAGGTACCAACGAGCCCTAGGACCTCAGGGACATGGGTCCACAAGCAGGCAGGACAGCTTCAAAGCTAAACGAGCCCCAGGACTTCAGGGGACACGGGGCCCTGGGCACATAGGATGGTCTCACAGCTCCCTTCCCAGGAGCACCTGGATCTCCAGGGGACCCATACTTCCTCAGGCCCATGTTCTGCAGGCCCCAGGCCCACTTCCTCTGGCCCAAAGTCTCCACCTCTCAGACCCACTTCCTTTGTCCGACCCTCTGCAGCCCCCCAGGCCCACTTCCTTTGTTCCACCATCTGCAGGCCCCAGGCCCACTTCCTCTGGCCTAAAGTCTCCACCCCCCAGACCCACTTCCTTTGTCCCACCTTCTGCAGCCCCCCAGGCCCACTTCCTCTGGCCCAAAGTCTCCACCCCCCAGACCCACTTCCTTTGTCCCACCTTCTGCAGCCCCCCAGGCCCACTTCCTCTGGCCCAAAGTCTCCAACCCCCAGACCCACTTCCTTTGTCCCACCCTCTGCAGCCCCCCAGGCCCACTTCCTTTGTTCCACCATCTGCAGGCCCCAGTTCCACTTAAGTCTGCACCTCCCCAGAGAGTGGGTTCCACCAGCACACAGTCCTGGTGTTGATGTCCACAAACAGCAGCTGCCCGGTCTCCTCTTCCCACATGGGACACTCCGCCATCCTGTGCCTGTCCCTGATTACAGCCTCGATCCTGGGGGACGCCATGGCCTGGGAGGAGGACAGGGCTGTGAGTGCCCTGTTCTCTGTCCCATTCTCCTGGTCATCAGGTGAGGGCTGCTGGACCGTGCAGGCTGGGCGCTCCCGAGTGTATGACATCCTGTGGTCTCAAGGACAGCCCTCTTCTGCTCATGAAGCCTCACCCAGGCAGACAAGGGGATGCAGAGAGGGAGCCGGCCGAGCCCACGCCCCTCCTGGCTCCTCTGTGCCTGGTGTCACTCTGCATGACCCGAGAGGTCGACAGAACGTGCAGGTGCCCCGTCACTTGAAGAGGCACCCCCTGGCAAGGTTCCAGGAGTCCCCCTTTTCCTCTGGTGGCACAGTGTGCCCAACTCCCCCACCTTCCAGGCCCCCCACCTACAGCCTGGGAAGCAGGGGCTGCTAAGCTGAGCCGCTGTCCAGGGGGGCCCGGCTCAGAGGCTGGGGTGGGTGCGATCTGCAGGTGGCTGGCTCCGGAGCACACACCCTGGCTTCTCCGCCCAGGAGACCTCTGCCCCAGAAGGGCTCACTTCTCAATGCTCCTGTTAATTGGGTTGCTGTGAGACCCCTGCGCTCCGTGGGACTCAGTTCACAGGGCCCTTCCTGGACAGCACCAGGAGGCCCAGCAGGCCAGGGCTCCCATACTGGGGCGGCTCACGTGCTCCTCAGCCCTGGTCCTGTCCTGCTCGCTCAGCTCTTGGGACTCCACCGCCCTCTGGCCTCAGCCAGCTGAAGGCTCCACCAGGTTGGGGCGGCGACTCCCTTCCGCCCTCCCCTCTCCGGTCCCTCCCTCTGTGCTTCCCCAAATCAACAGAGCCCCAGGCGGTGGCATGTCACCTGCTGTGTCCTGCAGAGCCAAGGTAGCAGTTGCAGGAGTCGCCCGTGCGCTCTGCATTAGAGTGGGAGAAGCAGCAGCCCCTGGGACCTCGCTTCCGTAGAGACCCCCGAGGTCGCGGCCAGCGCCCCGCCAGGCATCGCTGAGCCTTCCCCTTAGGGCCGACCATTCGGCTCCCCAGCCCTCCTGGGTTCTCCCCTCGCACAGGCGCTGACCTGGGCAGCGGGACACTGTGCTCCTCTCCTACTGCAGAAGCGCGCCGGCTTGCAACTGGGGGTCCACGGGCTCACTCAGGCAGGCTCACCGGGAGCACAGGCTTGGCCGGGCAGGTGCAGAGGGACGCAGGGGAGGCACGGGGAGCCCTGGGGAGGCACACGGGGCGCTGGACAGGCGCAGAGGGGGCGAAGGGGAGCCCTGGGGAGGCACAGAGGGCACTGGGCAGGCGCAGAGGGGGCGCAGGGGAGGCACGGGGAGCCCTGGACACGCACGCGGGGCGCTGGGCAGGGCTCTACTCACAGGCATCCTGTAAAGAATGGACTGCTGACCCCCGAGCTTCACCTGCTGACCCGACCCGGCCTCGCACACCTGGCTGTGTCACCCACACGTTCACAGGCACCAGCGCCCCCTCCCCCCCCCGTCTTCCTCCGCCCTCTGAGATGGTCTGGGCGCCACTCCCCCAGCCACGGGTTCCTCCCGCTGTGGAGCAGGGCTTGGCACAGGCATGTCGTCCCCCGTCCCCGAAAGGAGAGGTGCTGGCTTTGTGGAGTCCCTGCACCCACGTCTCCATGCCGCTAAGTGAGCCCAGCTCCTCCACACCCCAGGCTCCAGCCCCAGAACCCAAGGACTCCAGGCTCCAAGGTCCCCTCCCCATGGGCTAGAACCGGCCTTGTGGGTGAAGGACTCCCTTGGGAACCTTCTCCTCCTGGGTTCCAGCCAGCGCTCGGCAGCATCCTCACCCCAACCCTGGTCCCAGAGCTCCTTAGGGCCCCGGACTGCAGGCGCCTGTCTGGGAGACCACCAAGGTCGGTGCTGGGGGCTGATTCCTGCTCCCACAGCCCAGGAGAGGCCACCGCCTGCGTTGAGGGGGTCTAAAGGAAAATGGATGGAGAGCTTGGACCTGGAGCTCCTC